>NC_053022.1:367783761-367894415 GCF_003073215.2 Triticum urartu | reverse complement strand
AGAATTTGAATTCATGGAGATCATAAAATGCAAAAATGAAAGTTTGGGAAAGTCCTTTTATTCCCTCTCATTTAACTTTCAAAAAGTTTCGAATTTCACTCACTTTCACACAATCAATCAAACAATCAATCAAATCTATCTATTTATTATAACATTCCAAAATTTAGAATTTTGGGATGTTACACGTGGAGGGTATCCTATACCTCTGAACCAAGTTCCCGCAAGTGGCAGATCGGAGGGAGTTCTGCTTCTTCCCCGTGGCGATAGAGTCAGGAATTCAGCCTTCTCCCATTATCCAAGGAGATGACCCTGCAATCGCTCGCTTGGTGCAATATATCACTGCCCAGGGGATGGTGATTTCGAAGATGCTTGCCAAATTCAGAACCTTGGACAACGATGCGGTACGAGTTGTCAAGGAAGCTTATCGTGAGGCTTGTAAATTCGGATCTCAAGCTGTTCACCCAACACCATCTGAGCAGTGCTACCCTCTCAGCATGTGTTGTGGCCTCGGCCAAACATCATCACCCTCGACAAGACTCTTTTCCGGATCCACCAACAACATATGCTTGGATCAATTTCAGCCACACCCCCAGTAGCCGAACCCCAAACCATAGTGCTATCAAACGATGAAGATGGAGATTGGCTCAGTCTTCGTCCTCCCGGAGAGCCCCAGCAAGGCAAGTCCTCTGCATGACCTCGGTCATGCGGTAAGATGATCAGTCTTTCGGTTCATCCCCGATATGAGGACAGAACCATGTATCCCAGAGTGAGTAGTTTCGTTTAGCGCGTAGCGCGTTCGTGCTTTGTTGTATGCTTGCACTATTGTAACTTGTATGATGTGTTTTATGTATGCTTTCTTGCTTTTGATTTTTGTGTTTGTTTTTTTGTTTGTCTCTCGGTCAAACAGAAATGTTTGACAGGGTTGGCAATGTGTGCTAACAAGATTTTAATTAATAGAGCACATACACTAAAAACAACATTGGCTCGTCCTGAGTCTTTAATAAAATGCGTGCTGGTGTAGGTATATATATACCAGGATTATATATACCCACTAGCATTAAAACACCTTAGAATGATTTGTCTGCTATGTTTTTCATTGCATGTTTATTACCTCTGTTTGTTTGCTAGTTTACATTATTCTGCATACTACACGCATACCCGGTTCGCCCACGAGTACATTCGGGCAATACTGGGGGAAATGCAAAATCACATGTTCCTTTCTATCTGTGCATACCCCGTGTGCCGGATTTCCAAATCCAGAACCTCGTAGAAGCATTTTCGTCTGACAAATTCCTCGTCTCTAATTCTTTCTCCCGATTTCATTTCTGGAGGAAACTACCAACTTTATTTCCCTCGATCCAGTACATCTACCCCGATACAGATTTCAACACCGATTCTACCTCGACACCTACTTTTCATGGAGCCATCCGCGAAATTTTCCCGTACCCAGTGTGCTTTCTGAGCTGGTACAGCCACCTCGCCTGCACCTGGACCTCACCCCCACCATCATCTCTGCCTTGCGTGGCGCAGGCAAGTTGCCACACTGCTCCATAGCCGCATGCGATTACTCCGCCGATGCAAAGTGGCGGAGGATCAAGCGTGGCGGAGGACCACACAGTGCACCATCTTCTCCCGCATCTTGAGCCACCGCACCTAGCCGCGTGTTCTCCCGAGCCCGATCATTCCTGATAAGAATCAGCAGGAGGATCGACGAGCCGATGAGCGTTCCCAGCAGCGCCGCGAGGAACAACCGCAGCGCCGCCAAGAACATTTCCTCGCCGAAGGAGCTCGGCTCGATCTCGTCCAAACCGAATAGGTAGTAGAGCGACATTGTGTTGGTGTGTTGGAGGAGAGCCGCCCTGCCGTCTTTTATAGCCCAACCCCGATGTACGGTGAGCGAGGTCCAGGAGAACCTCTCATCGCTCGATAACCAGTGTCCAGGAGGCGAATCCGAGAGCAGTACCGACAAGGTGCTGGCCCGCGACGTGAGTGCTCGTTGCACCAGCGCCGTGCACGCCGCGCACTACGGCACTAGGGTCCTCATTGCCCTAGGAGCTAGATGCGCGCTGCACCAAGCCGCATGCGGAGCAGCAACGAAGAAGAAGAAGCAGCAAGCTGGAGGTAGAAGAAGGAGGCTACCAGTGGGCCCTGGACCCACATGTCAGCAGGTGAAGTCACTGTTCATTGGTGTGCATCCAGTATTTTTCGGGAGTCTGATCTCGAGTGCCCCTAGCCGTGGAGGTAACCCTGTTTTGCCCATAAATCCCTCCCTGGGTGTACCAATTATCGGTGCCCCCCAACTCATTTGAATTTGACCAAAGGGTTAAAATTAACCCCGAGGTTTTTTCCCCAGAGTGATTATCGTTTCAGCTGTGCTGTAACCCTAGAAATCTCGAGGACGAGATTATTTTTAAGGGGGGAAGAGTTGTAACAGCCCCAACATTGGGTTATCAATTTGTGTGTTATTATTCCTTCCTGGCACTCATTTTTCAAAAAATTCTGCTGAGTTTGCTGGATGACCCTGACAATTCTTGTCATTTTCAACCTTTCAAAAACCTTGCTCATGTATTTGTCAGTGGGAAAGCCCTCATTTGCATCATCTCAACCCTCTCAAACCCTAATTCCAAATTTTTGGAATTTGGATATGCCCTTTGTGCATACAAAGGAGCCATCATTTTCCTTGATTTGTTGATCCTCCCAATTGTTCCCAGAGATCCTCCTATCTTTCTGATCCTTGGATGTGCAAAAATATTGCTAAGTCCCATGCAATATTTTTGAGTTGTGACTTATTCCTTTTCTTGCCTTTCTGAGGAATAAAATCCAAAGGCATAGCTAGCCATATCCTAAATTCATGAGAATTGGTGGAGTTGATGCTTATGCCTAATCCAAGCTCTGGCAAATATATTGGCCATAATTAAATAAGGAAAATTGCCTTTTCTAATTTAATGCCAATATTGCATTTATGCCACTTTCTAAAGGAACTATCATTTTTATAGCAGAGAAAATTACCACATAAATTGTGGAGCTTGTCCTTGCTATATAATCACTAGTTACATCCTTATCTCATGTTCCACAAATCAAAAATTGGGCACATGATCCAATGCATGTTTCTGCCTTCTCTGAAATTTTGCAAAGGAAGTGTTTTATTCCTAATTCCAATTGAGCTGCAATTTGTAAGGGTGATTAACATGGATAAATAACCCATGGCTGACAAATATGAGCTCCATCCATTCATCCTAGCTCCCTGTGCAATTTCTTCAAAGTTTCTAACCAGAACACAACTTTGTGAAGGAACTACCTTCATAGAGTTGCCAAATGGGATGAAACTTTTCCATCCTCTCAGGTATCTCAAATCGTTAGCCTCCACCTAAATTCAGTTCATTTCATTGAACTATGTGAGCACAGGAGCAATTCTTGGTTTCTGTCAAAAATTTCAGTTTGTGAAAAATTTCAGTTTGTCAAAATAGTTGTCCAAATTACCTCGTAACTCTCAGGACCGTAGTCCTTCCTACCCTAAACCTCTCAGACAACAAATTTACCTTTTACCCTATCTGGTTTGCTCTCAAGAGTGTGGCCAAATTTGCAACAGCAAACTTGTGGAGCTTGGTTTACTCATCTCAATTTGTCTCTGCCTGTTTCTTTACCATAGTAACAATCTATCTTCGACGGACTACGCGGAAGACATGAGCTGGCATCAGTAAAAACTCTGGAGCACGCCTTGTCCGTGGTGACCACGAGTGTAACCAGCCCAAAACGGTGGTCTAGCCACTGTTCCCGTCGGCATCGCTGCTCCGACCGGCTCTAGCCTCGCCATTAATGTCCTACAGTTCCTCCTCGGCGTCCTCTTCCCTCTGGACCGCTCGCCACCTTCATTTTCTTCTCCAACGAGCCGTGTGATACGTCTCCAACGTATCTACTTTTCCAAACACTTTTGCCCTTGTTTTGGACTCTAACTTGCATGATTTGAATGGAACTAACCCGGACTGACGCTGTTTTTAGCAAAATTACCATGGTGTTATTTATGTGCAGGAGCAAACGTTCTCGGAATGACCTGAAACTTCACAGAGACACTTTTCAGAAAATAAGAAAAATATCTGCCAAAGATGAAGGCCAGGGGGGCCACCGTCTCTCCATGAGGGTGGGGGCGCGCTTGCCCCCCTAGGGCGCGCCCCCTACCTCGTGGGCCCCCTGTTGCCTCTCCGACTCCAACTCCACCTCCATATATTGAGTTTCGGGGAGAAAAAATCAGAGAGAAGAAATCATCGCGTTTTACGATATGGAGCCGACGCCAAGCCCTAAAACCTCTCGGGAGGGCTGATCTGGAGTCCGTTCGGGGCTCCGGAGAGGGGAATCCATTGCCATCGTCATCATCAACCATCCTCCATCACCAATTTCATGATGCTCACTGCCGTGCGTGAGTAATTTCATCGTAGGCTTGCTGGACGGTGATGGGTTGGATGGATCTATCATGTAATCGAGTTAGTTTTGTTAGGGTTTGATCCCTAGTGTCCACTATGTTCTGAGATTGATGTTGCTATGACTTTGCTATGCTTAATGCTTGTCACTAGGGCTCGAGTGCCATGATTTCAAATCTGAACCTATTATGTTTTCATCAATATATGAGTGTTCTTGATCCTATCTTGCAAGTCTATAGTCACCTATTATGTGTTATGATCCGTTAACCCTGAAGTGACAATAATCGGGATACTTACCGGTAATGACCGTAGTTTGGGGAGTTCATGTATTCACTATGTGTTAATGCTTTGTTCCGGTTCTCTATTAAAAGGAGGCCTTAATATCCCTTAGTTTCCGTAAGGACCCCGCTGCCACGGGAGGGTAGGACAAAAGATGTCATGTAAGTTCTTTTCCATAAGCACGTATGACTATGTTCGGAATACATGCGTACATTATATCAATGAACTGGAGCTAGTTCTATGTCACCCTAGGTTATGACTATTACATGATGAATCGCATCCGGCATAATTCTCTATCACCGATCCATTGCCTACGAGCTTTCCATATATTGTTCTTCGCTTATTTACTTTTCCGTTGCTATTGCTATCATCACAACAAAATACCAAAAATATTACTTTTACTACTATTACCTTTTGCTACCGTTATCACCACTATCATATTACTTTGCTACTAAACACTTTGCTGCAGATATTAAGTTTCCTGGTGTGGTTGAATTGAAAACTCAGCTGCTAATACTTGAGAATATTCTTTGGCTCCCCAAGTGTCGAATCAATAAATTTGGGTTGAATACTCTACCCTCGAAAACTGTTGCGATCCCCTATACTTGTGGGTTATCAAGACTATTTTCTGGCGCCGTTGTCGGGGAGCATAGCTCTATTCTTTGAGTCACTTGGGATATATATCTGCTTATCATTATGAAGAACTTGAGAGATCCAAAAACCAAGATCTATCCCTAACCTACGAGGGGAGGTAAGGAATTGCCATCTAGCTCTGCACTTGGTTCACCTTCTGTTTTGAGTAAGCTTGCGACACCTACACCTGCTTCTGCTATTCGTTCTGATATGTCGCATGTTATTGATGATGCCACTTCTACTATGCATGATACTTATGATGAAACTACCTCTATGCCTGATACTACTATGCCACTTAGTGCTTTTCTTGATGAACAACTTGCTAGGGCTAAAGAGATAGAAAATATTGAACCTGATGATACTGATGAAAGTGATGATGAAGAACCACTTGCTATTCCTAAGGGTTATGTTTTTGATCAAGATGCTTCTTTAGCCATTTTAGCTTGCAGAAATAGAACTGAACTTAAAAAATTACTAGCTAAATGGAGTAAGCAATCTCTAAATGCTAGAATGAAACATGACCCTGCTTTTGCTACTTCACCTATCTTTGTTACTGATAAGGATTATGAATTCTCTGTTGATCCTGATATAATTACTTTGGTTGAATCTGATCCTTTTCATGGTTATGAATCTGAAACTTTTGTGGCACATCTTACTAAACTGAATGATATAGCTACCCTGTTTACTAAAGATGAGAGAACTCATTACTTTATATCCTTAAAATATTTCTGTTCTCATTAAAGGGTGATGCTAAGATATGGTTTAATTCTCTTGATCCTGGTTGTGTGCGTAGTCCCCAGGATATGATTTATTACTTCTCTGCTAAGTATTTCCCTGCTCATAAGAAACAAGCTGCTTTAAGGGATATATATAATTTTGTGCAAATTGAAGAAGAGAGTCTCCCACGAGCTTGGGGGAGGCTTCTCCAATTACTTAATGATTTACCTGATCATCCTCTTAAGAAAAATGAAATACTTGATATCTTTTATAATGGACTAACCTATGCCTCCAGAGATTACCTGGATAGTTGTGCTGGTTCTGTTTTCAGGGAAAGAACACCAGATGAAGCTGAAATTCTATTAAATAATATGTTTTCAAATGAAAATAATTGGACACCTCCGGAGCCAATTCCTGAGCCTATTCCTAAACCAACTCCGAAGAAGAGGGGTATTCTATTTCTCAGTCCTGAAGATATGCAAGAGGCAAAGAAATCTATGAAAGAAAAAGGTATTAAAGCTGAAGATGTTAAGAATTTACCTCCTATTGAAGAAATACATGGTCTTAATTTACCTCCTATTGAAGAAACATATAATCTTAATCCATTACCTATTGAAGAAACTCATGGTCTTGATAACCCGACACAGGTAGTAAAGGTAAATTCTCTCTATAGATATGATAAAGCTGTAATCCCATTTACTAAAATTGCTAGCCCATGCTTAGATGAGTTTGATAAATTTATGGCTAAGCAAGAAGACTTTAATGCTTATTTTGGTAGACAATTAAAATACAATTCAAATATGCTTGGACACTTGGGTGATTATATGGCTAATGTCAAAGGTGAACTTAAACTTATTAGTAAACATGCTTCTATGGTTACAACTCAAGTAGAACAAGTACTTAAAGCTCAAAATGATTTGCTCAATGAATTGAATAGTAAAGATAATGATAATGATGTTAGAGTGGCTACTAGAACTGGTAGAATGACTCAGGAACCTTTGTATCCTGAAGGCCATCCTAAGAGAATTGAGCAAGATTCCCAGAGAAATATTTTAGATTCACCTAGTTCTTCTAAAAAGAAGAAAAAGAAGAATGATAGGACTTTGCATGCTTCTAGTGATCCTATTGTTGAAACACCTAAGAATCCAAATGATATTTCTATTTCGGATGCTGAAACACAACCTGGTAATGAACCTGAAACTAATGATAATGTTAATGATAATGTTCATGATGATGCTCAACCTAGTAAGGATAATGACATAGAAATTGAACCTGCTGTTGATCTTGATAACCCACAATCAAAGAATCAATGTTATGATAAAAAATACTTTGTTGCTAGGAAACATGGTAAAGAAAGAGAACCATGGGTTCAGAAACCCATGCCTTTTCCTCCCAAACCATCCAAGAAAAAGGATGATGAGGATTTTGAGCGCTTTGCTGAAATGATTAGACCTATCTTTTTGCGTATGCGATTAACCGATATGCTTAAAACCAATCCTTATGCTAAGTACATGAAAGATATTATTACAAATAAAAGAAAGATACCGGAAGCTGAAATTTCCACCATGCTTGCTAATTATACTTTTAAGGGTGGAATACCAAAGAAACTTGGAGATCCAGGAGTACCCACTATACCATGCTCTATTAAAAGAAATTATGTTAAAATTGCTTTATGTGATCTTGGAGCCGGTGTTAGTGTTATGCCTCTGTCTTTATATCGTAGACTTGATTTGAATAAGTTGACACCTACTGAAATATCTTTGCAAATGGCTGATAAATCAACTGCTATACCTATCGGTATTTGTGAGGTTGTGCCTGTTGTAGTTGCAAATGTTACTATTTTAACGGACTTTGTTATTCTTGATATTCCCGAGGATGATAGTATGTCTATTATTCTTGGAAGACCCTTTTTGAATACTGCAGGGGCTGTTATTGATTGCACTAAAGGCAATGTCACTTTTCATGTTAATGGTAATGAGCACACGGTACACTTTCCGAGGAAACAACCTCAAGTTCATAGTATCAACTCTATTGGAAAAATTCCATCGATTATATTTGGAGGTTTTGAATTTGCTCTTCCTACTGTCAAGAAGAAATATGATATTCTTATTATTGGGGATGTGCATATCCCCGTTGAGGTAACATAGTGTTATTCGAAATTTCTCCGGTTCCATGTTATTCGAAATGAGTTCGTTAACAAGACTTGATCAACCTTGTTAGTGGATTCCTTTTGATGACCATGAGATGGATGAAACTAGAAGGCACAACCTTCTGTACCCCACTTTTACTTTCTGTTATTTATATTAAATAAAATAAAAATAAATATTTATCTGTCTGTTATCTGATTATCCGTGCAATATAAAAATACCTCGAAAATAAAAGTTCTCCAAATGCCCTGAAATTTAAATATGATTTTTTTCTAGAATATTTGAGGATTTATGGAACTGAGAACACACCAAGGGGGTCAACCACCTGCCCACGAGGGTGGAGGGCGCGCCCCCCTACCTCGTGGGCCCACGGTGGCCCACCTCCACTTATCCTTTCACCCATACACTCCTTCTTCCTCCCCCAAACACGAATAACCAGCTCAAACCCAAGTCCAAGCTCGTTTTGCTGCCATTTTCGATCTCCTTGCTCAAAGCACCTCTCACAAAACTGCTTGGGGAGATTGTTCCTTGGTATGTGACTCCTCCATTGGTCCAATAAGTTTTTGTTCTAGTGCTTTATTCATTGCAAAATTTTGCTGCTTAGGTGACCCTATTCTTGAGCTTGCATGTCAAATTTATATGGTTCCAAGTAGTTTTGATGCATGATATAGGCCCTAGGCACTTGTAGGAGTAGTTACTATCAATATTATTGAGTTCGGTTTACTTTTATTTTGAAGTTACTAAAAATTTCAGAATTTTTCAGAAAATGATGAGGAGACTTTTGAGGGGCTCATCGAGCCAAAGCTCGAAGGAAAAGGCACCCAAGCCTAAGTATAATCTGCCTCGCACCGCGGAGGTTCAGGCGTGTGAATGGCCTTCCGAGGATTTCTTAAGAGCAGCCGGGATTTATGAAGATTTTCATGAATTGGCTCAGACTGCAGGCCTTACCGCTTTCCTCCATGACCAATGCGATCAGTATCTCTTGCTCACAAATATCTTTGTGCAAAACTTTCATTTCCATTCTAGGAGCTCAACACCTATGGTGGAGTTTTATTTATATGATGAGCATAAGGAGATGTCCCTTTATGATTTCTGTCGGATTTGTTTAGTCCCTTTTGAGGGCAATACAGAAGAACCACATCGTGATGATGTGGAGGGATTTATTGACACTATCACTGTAGGGGAAACAAGGAAGGTTTCCGATGCACGAATCACTAGCATACACTTTCCTATTTTACGTTATTTTGCATTATTTGCTAGTCATTGCTTAATTGGTCGCGGAAACTGTGGAAACCTGAGTATCCCTGATATATTTATTTTGCACCACGGTTTATACGGTGATAACTCTTTTAGTATGGGCGGCATTATTGCCAAACGGTTAAGTCTGAACCGTACCAAGGGCCCCATCTTTGGAGGCATCTATGCTACACGCCTAGCTGCACATTTTAACATACCTATTAGGCATTATGAGAAGGAATAAAAGGTGTTGCCTCGTGTTTATTTAGATTATAAAAGTATGGTGGCGCATGATTTTATTGTTAAGAATAGGGAAGGAGAGCTTAAATATCAATTGTTCTTTAATAAACATCATCCTAAGACTATTACCTTGCCTGCTCCTTCTTTGTTTGATTTGACTGTAGGCACGTACCTTGTTCGTTGACTGCTATTCATGCCTACCGGAACCCTGCACCAGCCGATGGGCCAGAGCCAGAACCACAATTTGATCCTTCACGACAGTCTAATTACTAGTGGGATCCGGAGATGATTGTCAGCCAGTGGCAATCGGAGTCTTCCTAATCTGCACCACAGTATGACCCCAGCTACTATTATGGATATCAGCCAGGCTAGCCATGGCCATAGACCAACTTAGACCAAAAGCCTAAGCTTGGGGAGTACGTATTTCTCACCGACATTACATTTATGCTCACACACTCATTGCTAGATGTCGGTGCTCATACTTTTTCATTGTATCATCCATGCTAGTTTATTTTCCCTTTTCATGCTTTCTTCTTGTGTGTTTAATAAACCTTAAGAAAAACCAAAAAAATTAGTTGTAGCTTTCAATCAGTTTAATTTCCATGCTTGTAGTAGTAATTAAAAAGAAAACCCAAAAAGATTTCATGTTCTTCTTTTGCTTGTTGGGAGCTTTCTCGTGTAAATAATTTTATTTCTTTTCTTTTCTTTGGGGGTTGATAGGAGAAGACCATAATTAAATTGTTAAAGAGGCTCTTATATGCATTATTGTTGATCTGACAAAAGAGCCCATATTGCCTTGTCTTCTCCTGTTTATTGAATGCCTGCAGATTCCAGCTTAGTCCAATGCACGTGCACTATTATTATTATTCACGTCGTTCGGTCGTGTAAGTGAAGGGCAATTATGATGGTATATGATGGACTGGCTGAGATGAGAAAAGCCGGTACGAACTCGACCTCTTTTGCTTTTGTAAATATGATTAGTTCATCGTTCTCGATTCAGCCTATTATGAATAAACATGTTTGCAATGACAACTAGAGATCATAGTTTCTTGTGCCATGCTTGATTAGCTATGTGTTATAATGGTTTGCCTTGCGTGCCAACATGCTATTAAAATGGTTATGATGTGGTATGATAGGGTGGTATCCTCCTCTGAATGATTTAAGTGACTTGACTTGGCACATGTTCACGCATGTAGTTGAAACAAAATCCACATAGCCTTCACGATATTTATGTTCATGGTGGATTATATCCTACTCATGCTTGCATTCGGTGTTGATTAATTTTAATGCATGTTCATGATTGTTGCCGCTCTCTAGCTAGTTGCTTCCCAGTCTTTTGCTAGCCTTCACCTGTACTAAGCGGGAATACTGCGTGTGCATCAAATCCCTTAAACCCCAAAGTTATTCCACATGAGTCCACTATACCTACCTATATACGGTATAAACCTGCCGTTCCAAGTAAATTTGTATGTGCCAAACTCTAAACCTTCAAATAAATATCCTGTTTTGTATGCTCGAATAGCTCATGTATCAACTAGGGCTGTCCGTATCTTCCATGTTAGGCGGGTTATTCTCAAGAGGAGTGGACTCCGCTCCTCACTCATGAGACAAATGGCTGGTCACCGAGATGCCCAGTCCCATGCTTTTATGCAAACTAAATCAAAATAATTGCAAACAAAACTCCCCATGGGACTCTAGTTAGTTGCAGGAACTCGTTGTTTCGAGCAAGCCATGGATTGATGCTTGTTGGTGGAAGGGGGAGTATAAACTTTACCATTCTGTTTGGGAACCGCCTATAATGTGTGTAGCATGGAAGATATATCCATCTCTTGGTTGTTATGTTGACAATGAAAGTATACCTCTCAAAATATTATTCACCTCTGTTTCAAAACCGAGCTCTGGCACCTCTACAAATCTCTGCTTCCCTCTGTGAAGGGCCTATCTATTTACTTTTATGCTGAGTCATCATCCTCTTATTATAAAGCACCAGTTGGAGAGCACCGTTGTCATTTGCATTCATTACTGTTAGTTTACATTGAGTATGACTTGACTAGATCTCTTTTACCATGAATTACAATGTCTAGTTAGTCCTTGGTCTTTAAAGGTGCTCTGCATTTATGTTTTGCGGTCTCAGAAAGGGCTAGCGAGATGCCATCTTGTTATATCATATTATGATTGTTTTGAGAAAGTGTTGTCATCCGAGATTTATTATTATGGCTCGCTAGTTGATTATGCTATTGATATGAGTAAACTTGAGACCTATGCGTTATTGCGAATGTGGTTAGTTATAATCTTTGCTGAAAACTTGAATGCTGGCTTTACATATTTACAACAACAAGTGCAAACAGAGTTTGTAAAAGTTGTTCTTTATCACTTTCAGTTTATCAACTGAATTGCTTGAGGACAAGCAAAGGTTTAAGCTTGGGGGAGTTGATACGTCTCCAACGTATCTACTTTTCCAAACACTTTTGCCCTTGTTTTGGACTCTAACTTGCATGATTTGAATGGGACTAACCTGGACTGACGCTATTTTCAGCAGAATTACCATGGTGTTATTTATGTGTAGGAGCAAACGTTCTCGGAATGACCTGAAACTTCATGGAGACACTTTTCAGAAAATAAGAAAAATACCTGCCAAAGATGAAGGCCAGGGGGGCCACTGTCTCTCCACGAGGGTGGGGGGCGCATGCCCCCCTAGGGCGCGCCCCCTACCTCGTGGGCCCCCTGTTGCCTCTCCGACTCCAACTCGACCTCCATATATTGAGTTTTGGGGAGAAAAAAATCAGAGAGAAGAAATCATCGTGTTTTACGATACGGAGCCGCCGCCAAGCCCTAAAACCTCTCGAGAGGGCTGATTTGGAGTCCGTTCGGGGCTTCGGAGAGGGGAATCCGTCGCCATCGTCATCATCAACCATCCTCCATCACCAATTTCATGATGCTCACCGCCGTGCGTGAGTAGTTCCATCATAGGCTTGCTGGACGGTGATGGGTTGGATGGGATCTATCATGTAATCGAGTTAGTTTTGTTAGGGTTTGATCCCCGGTGTCCACTATGTTCTGAGATTGATGTTGCTATGAATTTGCTATGCTTAATGCTTGTCACTAGGGCCCGAGTGTCATGATTTCAGATCTGAACCTATTATGTTTTCATCAATATATGAGTGTTCTTGATCCTATCTTGCAAGTCTATAGTCACCTATTATGTGTTATGATCCGTTAACCCCGAAGTGACAATAATCGGGATACTTACCGGTGATGACCATAGTTTGAGGAGTTCATGTATTCACTATGTGTTAATGCTTTGTTCCGGTTCTCTATTAAAAGTAGGCCTTAATATCCCTTAGTTTCCGTAAGGACCCCGCTGCCACGGGAGGGTAGGACAAAAGATATCATGCAAGATCTTTTCCATAAGCAGGTATGACTATGTTCGGAATACATGCCTACATTATATCAATGAAGTGGAGCTAGTTCCGTGTCAACCTAGGTTATGAATGTTACATGATGAACCGCATCTGGCATAATTCTCTATCATCGATCCATTGCGTACGAGCTTTCCATATATTGTTCTTCGCTCATTTACTTTTCCGTTGCTATCATCACTACAAAATACCAAAAATATTACTTTTACTACTGTTACCTTTTTCTACCGTTATCACCACTATCATATTACTTTGCTACTAAATACTTTGCTGCAGATATTAAGTTTCCAGGTGTGGTTGAATTGACAACTCTGCTGCTAATACTTGAGAATATTCTTTGGCTCCCCTTGTGTCGAATCAATAAATTTGGGTTGAATACTCTACCCTCAAAAACTGTTGCGATCCCCTATACTTGTGGGTTATCACCGTGCCAACGACGGAACAGTGAGCGCCCGTGTGCACCATCACCTTCCTCCTCTGTTTTCTTCCTCCCTGAGCCTCCTTGGCGTTGTGTTGCTCCGTGAGCCTCTGGAGCTCCGTTGCTTCCTCCTCGTCGCCTTCCCACCGCTTCCCGTGAGCCTTGGTTGTGCCTGCCGACACTGCGCCCCTCGCCAGCACACGAACACGCCGCGTCTCGCGTGCCACCTCCTCCCCTCCTTCCCGAGCTCTCCCCGCGGCTATAAGTAGCCCTCCCGAGCCCCCTCACAGTCCACAAACCCTCCCCAACCACTCGCAGCTCTCCCCCTCACCTTGGAGCACCCATGTCCGCTCCATGGCCGAGGCATCGTCGCCGGCCCCCCTCGGCCAATTCCTAGCCATGGCCCTTCCCCCTCCTTTTCTCCGCCGCCCTCCGGTTCCACTAGGGAAGCCCTGTTGTTGCGACCCCGCCCCTGCCTTGCTCCGGCCATGGGGCCCGAGTCGTGGCGACGGTGCTGTGGGCCGTCCCGCGCGACCCCGCGGCCACCAGCAGGCGCGGCGTGGAGTGGTGGAGCCCCTCCGCTTGTCAGCCGTCCACGGGGAGCAGCGAGGCGACGGCCAGGTCGGCGGCCGGCCCACCCCTGCTCTCTGCGTCGTGCTGGAGAAGAAGGCCAGGCGGGAGGAGAAGGAAGATGTCGTGGGCCCCGCCTGTCATTGTCTCCGAGCTGACGTGGCGGGCCCGCTGACTGGATTAAGTGGAGACGCCTTCCACAAAATTCGCTTTCCCCTGGAGAAAGCGTATTCGGTCGCGGCCTCGCGCTGGAAGGCGCTTTCCCCATGTAAAAGTGTATTCCTAGAGAGTGCGTTTTCAATCACCGGAAGCGTATTCTTCCTCTTCTTCGGCCCAAAATACGTTTTCCTCTCTGGAAAACGTATTCTCAGAAAAGACACGTTTTGTTTAAACTACCAGGGACCTGTTTGTAGGAGTATTTTTACACACTAGTCCCTCAGCTTTAAACGTTCGTATCTTTTTACCCGTAACTCCGAATGAGGTGATTCCAACGCTCAATTTCTCTGTTCGTTGAGCCCTTTTCGATGGGACCATTTTCTTGATGTTTGCACATTCAGAAAATGCCCATTTTGCCTTTTCCCATAAACAGCCCCCTCCGAGAGAGAACTGTTTCCGGCAAATCTTCCCGAAATCGTTTCACACTTCTTCCTGGAGTATTTATCAACCCCAGGCAAGCCAACCTCTTATCATGAGCCCCAAACTTGCATGTTGACTTTGCTTGCACCTTGTGTGTGTGTAGTTACAGTTGCTCCTTACCGTTTTCGTCTGCAGTTATTCTGTTATGATTATCGTGCAAGCTTATGTTTTCATGATATCTTTTGCCATGCTAATTAGAATGTTATTATCGATATTGTTTGGAGTTCTAGGGCTTATATTTGGGTTCTTATGTGGATGTCATGTGCCTTTGGATTCTTAGTGGCTATTATGATTGCTATAATAATTGTATTGCACGGTTGATATGCTAGTACTTGGTATTGTCATGCTCTTTATGCTATCATTGTGCACTTGAGAAGTTTGATATTTTGTCCATGCATTTGTACGCTGCATGCTCATTGTTGCATTCATGTCAAATATGCTCATGATGATGGAGAACTTAAAAAGATGACTTAATAATAACGAACCTCCTCCGTCATCGATGGGATCGAGTCATAGTGCCACCAAACCGAACTTCTTCAGTGCAGCCACATTTTGCCTTTATGGGAAGGCCTTAATGTGATCCATTGTCGTGCCTCTCACCGGTGCCTCCAAAGAGGGAAGGTTATGGGCCCGCGCTACCCTGATCAGGTAGGCGGACATAAGCCTTGTGTGCCCGGGTTTGTTTTTGAGCTCAGGTCCCCGTGAGGGACGTTTTTGTTTGGCCACGACGGTGGCCGTTGGTGTCTTTGGTAGACACGGGGCCACCCAGGACTAGCCCAGTGGGGAGTGAGTCGGAGTGTGCTACGTCTTGAGCTTGCGTTGGTTTTCCCCGAAGAGGAAGGGATGATGCAGCAGAGTAGCGTAAGTATTTCCCTCAGTTTTTGAGAACCAAGGTATCAATCCAGTAGGAGGCCATGCTCAAGTCCCTCGTACCTGCACAAAACGATAGCTACTCGCAACCAACGTGATTAGGGGTTGTCAAGCCCTTCACGGTCACTTACGAGAGTGAGATCTGATAGATAGAATATTTTTGGTATTTTTGATATAACGATGCAAAGTAAAAAAGTAAAGGCAAAGTAAATAGCAAAACAATATAAAAGTGATGGAGATTGATATGATGAGAATAGACCCGGGGGCCATAGGTTTCACTAGTGGCTTCTCTCAAGGGCATAAGTATTCTACGGTGGGTGAACAAATTACTGTTGAGCCATTGATAGAATTGTGCATAATTAATTATGAGAATATCTAGGCATGATCATGTATATAGGAATCACGTCCGTGACAAGTAGATCGAAACGATTCTGCATCTACTACTATTACTCCACTCATCGACCGATATCCAGCATGCATCTAGAGTATTAAGTTAAAAATAGAGTAACGCCTTAAGCAAGATGACATGATGTCGAGAGATAAATTCATGCAATATGAAATAAACCCCATCTTGTTATCCTCGATGGAAACGATACAATACGTGCCTTGCTACCCCTTCTGTCACTGGGTAAGGACACCACAAGATCGAACCCAAAGCTAAGCACTTCTCCCATGGCAAGAACTACCAATCTAGTTGGCCAAACCAAACGGATAATTCGAAGAGACTTGCAAAGATAACCAATCATACATAAAAGAATTCAGAGAAGATTCAAATATTATTCATAGATAGACTTGATCATAAACCCACAATTTATCGGTCTCAACAAACACACCGCAAAAAGAAGATTACATCGAATAGATCTCCACAAGAGAGGGGGAGAACTTTGTATTGAGATTCAAAGAGAGAGAAGAAGCCATCTAGCTACTAACTATGGACCCGAAGGTCTGAGGTAAACTACTCACACTTCATCGGAGAGGCTATGATGATGTAGAAGCCCTCCGTGATGACAGCCCTCTTCCGGCGGAGCTCCGGAACAGGCCCCAAGATGGGATCTCATGGATACAGAAAGTTGCGGCGGTGGAATTATGTTTTTTGCTCCTGTTCTGATCGTTTGGGGGTACGTGTGTATATATAGGAGGAAGAAGTACGTCGGTGGAGCACTGAGGGGCCCACGAGGCAGGGGGCGCGCCCCCTACTCTCGTGAGCACCTCTTTGCTTCCTTGCAGTAGGGTCCAAGTCTCCTGGATTACGTTCGGTGGTAAGATCACGTTCCAGAAGATTTTATTCCGTTTGGACTCTGTTTGATATTCCGTTTATCTGAAACACGGAAATAGGAAAAAAAATAGCAATTCTGGGTTGGGCCTCCGGTTAATAGGTTAGTCCCAAAAATAATACTCCCTCCATTCCTAAATATAGGGTGTATAGTTTTTGGCACGGAAATTAAAGAATGCACATGAAGGGAAAATTTCACAAGTTTTGGGCAAGACTACAACTGACTAATTGACATGAGAAAGTAGAGGAGCTTGCCCTATGTAAGGAAATGTAATCAAATCCCTTAAAAAGTTATCCAAATGAGTGGTGCAAGGCAATACACCTTATATTTTGAACTTTTTCTCAAAAATCTATACACCTTATATCAAGGAACGGAGGGAGTATAAAAGTGGAAAATAAAGCCCAATATAGTCCAAAACAGTAGATAATATAGCATGGAGCAATCAAAAATTATAGATACATTGGAGACGTATCAGGCATCCCCAAGCTTAATTCCTGCTCGTCCTCGAGTAGGTAAATGATAAAAAGAGAATTTTTTATGCGGAGTGCTACTTGGCATAATTTCAATGTAAATCTTCTTAATTGTGGTATGAATATTCAGATTAGAAAGATTCAAGACAAAAGTTTATATTGACATAGAAAATAATAATACTTCAAGCATACTAACGAAGCAATTATGTCTTCTCAAAATAACATGGCTAAAGAAAGTTATCCCTACAAAATCATATAGTCTGTCTATGCTCCATCTTCCCCACACATAGTATTTAAATCATGCACAACCCCGATGACAAGCCAAGCAATTGTTTCATACTCTAACTTTTTGAAAACTTTTTCAATCTTCACGCAATACATGAGCGTGAGACATGGATATAGCACTATAGGTGGAATAGAATGGTGGTTGTGGAGAAGACAAAAAGAGAGAAGATAGTCTCACATCAACTAGGCGTATCAACGGGCTATGGAGATGCCCATTAATAGATATCAATGTGAGTGAGTAGGGATTGCCATGCAACGGATGCACTAGAGCTATAAGTATATGAAAGCTCAAAAAGAAACTAGTGGGTGTGCATCCAACTTGCTTGCTCATGAAGACCTAGGGCAATTTGAGGAAGCCCATCATTGGAATATACAAGCCAAGTTCTTATAATGAAAGATTCCCACTAGTATATGAAAGTGATAACATGAGAGACTCTCTACTATGAAGATCATGGTGCTACTTTGAAGCACAAGTGTGGAAAAAGGATAGTAACATTGTCCCTTCTCTCTTTTTCTCTCATTTTTTTATTTTTATATGGCCTTTCTCTCTTTTTTAATGGCCTTTCTCTTTTTTGGGCTTCTTTGGCCTTTTATTTATTTATTTATTTTGTCTTTCATCCGGAGTCTCATCCCGACTTATGGGGGAATCATAGTCTCCATCATTCTTTCCTCAGTGGGACAATGCTCTAATAATGATGATCATCACACTTTTATTTTTCTTATAACTCAACAATTACAACTCGATACTTAGAACAAAATATGACTCTATGTGAATGCATCCGGTGGTGTACCGGGATATGCAATATGACAATGATGAATGTGTCATGAACGGAACGGTGGAAAGTTGCATGGCAATATATCTCGGAATGGCTATGGAAATGCCATAATAGGTAGGTATGGTGGCTGTTTTGAGGAAGGTATATGGTAGGTGTATGATACCGGCGAAAGTTGCGCGGTATTAGAGAGGCTAGCAAGGGTGGAAGGGTGAGAGTGCGTATAATCCATGGACTCATCATTAGTTATAAAAGGACTCATATACTTATTGCAAAAATGTAGAAGTTATCAAAGCAAAGTATGACGCGCATGCTCCTAGGGGGATAGATTGGTAGGAAAAGACCATCGCTCGTCCCCGACCGCCACTCATAAGGAAGACAATCAATAAATAAATCATGGTCCGACTTCATCACATAACGGTTCACCATACGTGCATGCTACGGGAATCACAAACTTCAACACAAGTATTCTTTAAATTCACAACTACTCAACTAGCATGACTTTAATATTATCACCTCCATATCTCAAAACAATTATCATGCTTCAATCTTTTCTTAGTATTCAACACACTCAAAAGAAAGTTTCACAAATCTTGAATACCAAACATATTATTATTAGGCAAATTACCATGCTATTAAGAGACTCACAAATTAATTTAAGTGAAGCATGAGAGATCAATAGTTTCTTTAAAACATATCCACCACCGTGCTCTAAAAGATCTAAGTGAAGCACATAGAGCAAAGTTGTAACGCTCAAAAGATATAAGTGAAGCAAAAAGAGCAAAATTAGGACACTCAAAAGATATAAGTGAAGCACATAGAGCAAAATTATCTAGCTCAAAAGATGTAAGTGAAGCACATAGAGCAAAATTATCTAGCTTAAAAGATAAAAGTGAAGCACATAGAGCAAAATTATCTAGCTCAAAAGATATAAGTGAAGCACATAGAGCAAAATTATCTAGCTCAAAAGATATAAGTGAAGCACATAGAGTATTCTATCAAATTTTAATTCATGTATGGCTCTCTCAAAAGGTGTGTACATCAAGGATGATTGTGGTATACTAGCAAACAAAGACACAAATAATACAAGACGCTCCAAGCAAAACACATATCATGTTGGTGAATAAAAATATAGCTCCAAGTAAATTACCGATGGAAGTGGACGAAAGAGGGGATGCCTTCCGGGGGCATCCCCAAGATTTGACTTTTTGGTGTCCTTGGATTATCTTGGGGGTGCCTTGGGCATCCCCAAGATTAGGCTCTTACCACTCCTTGTTCCATGATCCATCAAAATAATTCACCCAAAACTTGAAAACTTCACAACACAAAACTCAAAATAGAAAACTCGTGAGATCCGTTAGCGAAAGAAAGCAAAAGACCACTTCAAGGTACTGTAATGAACTCATTCTTTATTTATATTGGTGTTAAACCTACTCTATTCCAACTTCTCTATGGATTATAAACTATTTTACTAGCCATAGATTCATCAAAATAAGCAAACAACACACGAAAAACAGAATCTGTCAAAAACAGAACAGTCTGTAGTAATATGTAGCTAGCGCAAGATATGGAACCCCAAAAATTCTAAAATAAATTTCTGGACGTGAGTAATTTATCTATTAATCATCTGCAAAAATAATTGACTAAATAGCACTCTTCAAATAAAAATGACAGCAGTTCTCATGAGCGCTAAAGTTTCTGTTTTTTACAGCAAGTTCAACAAGACTTTCCCCAAGTCTTCCCAACGGTTCTACTTGGCACAAACACTAATTAAACACAAAAAACACAACCAAAACAGAGGCTAAATAATTTATTTATTACTAAACAGGAGCAAAAAGCAAGGAATAAAAATAAAATTGGATTGCCTCCCAACAAGCGCTATCGTTTAACGCCCCTAGCTAGGCATAACAAGCAAGAATAGATCTAGGTATTGCCATCTTTGGTAGGCAGTCCATAAGTGGCTCTCATGATAGTATCATATGGTAATTTTATTTTATTTCTTGGAAAGTGTTCCATGCCCTTTTTTAATGGAAATTGAAATCTAATATTCCCTTCCTTCATATCAATAATCGCACCAACCGTTCTAAGGAAAGGTCTACCAAGAATAATAGGGCAAGAAGGATTGCAATCTATATCAAGAACAATGAAATCTACGGGCACATAATTCCTATTTGCAACAATAAGAACATCATTAATTCTTCCCATAGGTTTCTTAATAGTGGAGTCCGCAAGATGCAAGTTTAGAGAGCACAAAGTCTTGGGAATAGTAGAGACACTAGCACCCAAATCACACAACGCATAAAACTCATGATCTTTAATTTTAATTTTAATAGTTGGTTCCCACTCATCATAGAGTTTTCTAGGGATAGAAACTTTCAACTCAAGTTTTTCTTCATAAGATTGCATCAAGGCATCAACAATATGTTCGGTAAAGGCTTTATTTCGACTATAAGCATGTGGAGAATTTAGCACGGATTGCAACAAGGAAATACAATCAATCAAAGAGCAATTTTCATAATTAAATTCCTTGAAATCCAATATAGTGGGTTTAGCAACATCTAGACTTTTATTTCTTTCTATCCCACTTTCATCAATTTCATCATTAAGATCTAAACACTCCGAATTTGTAAAACGCCTTCTAGGTAAAGGAATATCATATTCAGTTTCATCAAGATTCATATTGAAAAATAAAGATTTAATTGGAGACACATCAATAACTTTTAGATCTTCATCATTACTTTCATAGGAATTGGAAGAACACGCTTTAATAAAGGCATCTTTGGAAGCACGCATTCTAGTGGTTCTTTCCTTACACTCATCAATTGAAATTCTGATGGCTTTTAGAGACTCATTAATATCATGCTTAGGTGGAATAGATCTAAGTTTCAAAGCATCAACATCAAGAGCAATTCTATCAACGTTCCTAGCCAAGTCATCAATCTTGAGCAATTTTTCTTCAATCATAGCATTAAAATTCTTTTGCGAAGAAATAGATTCTTTAATATTAGATTCAAAATCAGAGGGCATCTTATTATAATTTCCATAAGAGTTGTTGTAGGAATTCCCATAATTATTAGAAGGATTACTAGGATATGGCCTAGGATTAAAATTCCCTCTATAAGCGTTGTTACCAAAATTATTCCTACCAACAAAATTCACATCCATAGATTCATTGTTATTCTCAATCAAAGTAGACAAAGGCATATCATTAGGATCAGAGGAAACACTCTTAGTAGCAAATAATTTCATAAGTTCATCCATCTTCCCACTCAACACATTAATTTCTTCTATCGCATGCACTTTTTTATTAGAAGTTCTTTCAGTATGCTATTGAGAATAATTAACCATAATATTATCTAGGAGTTTAGTAGCATCTCCTAAAGTGATTTCCATAAAAGTGCCTCCCGCGGCCGAATCTAAAAGATTTCTAGAAGCAAAATTCAATCCGGCATAAAAATTTTGTATAATCATCCACAAATTCAAACCATGAGTAGGGAAATTACGTATCATTAATTTCATTCTCTCTCAAGCTTGTGCAACATGTTCATGATCAAGTTGTTAAAGTTCATTATATCGTTTCTAAGAGAGATGATCTTAGCGGGAGGAAAATACTTAGAGATAAAAGCATTTTTGCACTTGTTCCATGAATCAATACTATTCTTAGGCAAAGACGAAAACCAAGCTTTAGCACGATCTCTAAGCGAAAAAGGAAATAGCTTCAATTTAACGACATCATTATTGACATCTTTTTTCTTTTGCATATCACATAAATCAACGAAGCTATTCAGATGAGTAGCGGCATCTTCACTAGGAAGGCCGGCGAATTGATCTTTCATAACAAGATTCAACAAAGCAGTATTAATTTCACAAGATTCAGCATCGGTAAGAGAAGCAATCGGAGTGCTAAGGAAATCATTATTATTGGTATTGGTGAAGTCACACAATTTGGTAGTATCTTGAGCCATCGCAACGAACAAGCAATCTAACACACGAGCAAACAAAAAGCAAGCGGACAAAAAGAGGCAAATAGAGAGGGGGATAGGGAGAGAGAGGGCGAATAAAACGGCAAGGGTGAATTGGGGGGAGAGGAAAACGAGAGGCAAATGGCAAATAATGTAATGCGAGAGATAGGGATTGTGATGGGTACTTGGTATATTGACTTTTTGCGTAGACTCCCCGGCAACGGCGCCAGAAATCCTTCTTGCTATGTCTTGAGCTTGCGTTGGTTTTCCCCAAAGAGGAAGGGATGATGCAGCAGAGTAGTGTAAGTATTTCCCTCGGTTTTTGAGAACCAAGGTATCAATCCAGTAGGAGGCAACACTCAAGTCCCTCGTACCTGCAAAAAACGATAGCTACTCACAACCAACGCGATTAGGGGTTGTCAAGCCCTTCACGGTCACTTACGAGAGTGAGATATGATAGATAGAATATTTTTGGTATTTTTGATATAAAGATGCAAAGTAAAAAGTAAAGGCAAAGTAAATAGCAAAACAATATAAAAGTGATGGAGATTGATATGATGAGAATAGACCCGGGGGCCATAGGTTTCACTAGTGGCTTCTCTCAAGGGCATAAGTATTCTACGGTGGGTGAACAAATTACTGTTGAACCATTGATAGAATTGTGCATAGTTATGAGAATATCTAGGCATGATCATGTATATAGGCATCACGTCCGTGACAAGTAGATCGAAACGATTCTGCATCTACTACTATTACTCCACTCATCGACCGCTATCCAGCACGCATCTAGAGTATTAAGTTAAAAATAGAGTAACACCTTAAGCAAGATGACATGATGTAGAGAGATAAATTCATGCAATATGAAATAAACCCCATCTTGTTATCCTCGATGGCAACGATACAATACGTGCCTTGCTGCCCCTTCTGTCACTGGGTAAGGACACCGCAAGATCAAACCCAAAGCTAAGCACTTCTCCCATGGCAAGAACTACCAATCTAGTTGGCCAAACCAAACGGATAATTCGAAGAGACTTGCAAAGATAACCAATCATACATAAAAGAATTCAGAGAAGATTCAAACATTATTCATAGATAGACTTGGTCATAAACCCACAATTCATCGGTCTCAACAAACACACCGCAAAAAGAAGATTACATCGAATAGATCTCCACAAGAGAGGGGGAGAACTTTGTATTGAGATTCAAAGAGAAAGAAGAAGCCATCTAGCTACTAACTATGGACCCGAAGGTCTGAGGTAAACTACTCACACTTCATCGGAGAGGCTATGATGATGTAGAAGCCCTCCGTTATGACGACCCTCTTCCGGCGGAGCTCCGGAACAGGCCCCAAGATGGGATCTCATGGATATAGAAAGTTGCGGCGGTGGAATTAGGTTTTTTGCTCCTGTTCTGATTGTTTGGGGGTACGTGTGTATATATAGGAGGAAGAAGTACGTCGGTGGAGCACCGAGGGGCCCACGAGGCAGGGGCGCGCCCCCTACCCTCGTGAGCACCTCTTTGTTTCCTTGCAGTAGGGTCCAAGTCTCCTGGATTACGTTCGGTGAGAAAATCACGTTCTCGAAGATTTTATTCCGTTTGGACTCCGTTTGATATTCCGTTTATTTGAAACACTGAAATAGGCAAAAAAAACAGCAATTCTGGGCCGGGCCTCCAGTTAATAGGTTAGTCCCAAAAATAATATAAAAGTGGAAAATAAAGCCCAATATAGTCCAAAACAATAGATAATATAGCATGGAGCAATCAAAAATTATAGATACGTTGGAGACGTATCAGAGTGGCCGGGAGAGTGTCATGGCAGTAGGTCGGTTTCTCCGGAATGCCGTTGCTCCACCCGAATGGGATGACGAGGCCATGGGTTCAGTGGTGTGGGTACAGTGCGCTACCTCTGCAGAGTGTTTATAAAGTCTATCGATAGCAACATTGTTCGTAGTAGGTCACACTATCATGTCTTGGTCGAAATGGAGGATAAACCTGAAATAATTAAGTAAATCAATGTGGTAACAAGAATGTGGTGACTTGGACTATGAGATAGTCGTGAGAAGTCACGGTGATGTTTTGATATGATCACGAGATGAGGTCTCGGTGAGTGTTGGAGACCAAGTGTTGGTCATGATTGTGATCGCCGGAAAGATCACTGTTGGAGACCGAGTGTTGGTCGTGGTTGTGATCGTCGGAAAGATCACCATTTGGTTGCGAGGCAACCTGTTGTTAAGAGAGTCCGAGGGACTCAGTGCACCAGTTTGATTGCATTGCATGAGTAATATGTTGTTATTTGCATTTAAAGAACCATGGCAGAACAGAAGATGGCTGCATAAAGTTAACATGCTATGTCTGCATTGAATATGATCGGTAGTTTATTTTCAACATAGTTTCATGATGCCATGCCATGCTTGGATTGATTATGCCATGATTGAGATGATATGCTATGTTTTACTGCTGCCATGTTAGAAGCATGTTTTGTTATGCCATGTGATTACCATGTTAGTAGATGCTATGATGTTCATGCTTAGTTGATCTTTATCATGCCATGGTTAGAAATTTATATGAGATAGGTTGTTGCATGCATTGGTTCTTGCTTTGTCTTCTGCTTGTTTGGTTGCTATGTACTTGGTTGTCTTGCAAGTACATTCAATGTACTGACCTAGCGTGTCATGCCAGTTTTGTAGGTCGAGCCCGAAGTGTTCTCTTGACCCGTCGTGCTAGGCCATAACCTTGCCAGTCCTGTGAGTTGTGGAGCCCAGCCAGAGTTGTTATGCTGCCAAACCAAGGCTTCCGCCGCCATTTAAATAGATTTCCGCTGCCAGTTAAATAACCTTAGGGCTATGCTAGATAATTGTATTCATCAATGATGTAATCTTCTATACATGTATTTGATGAATATCCTTGTACCTAGAATGCTGTATTATGGACCTGTCATGCGTCAGGTGTTATCCTGGGCTGACGTGTGAAGGCCCCTGCTCCATGCGGATCGGGGTGCCACAGGACATGGTATCAGAGCAGCCAGGCTGGCATAGGTTATCCTAGTATTAGATCACCGCTTCCATTAAACCGTAATGACCCTAAGGGATTTGACTCATCACTGGCACCCGGCATGGCCACTGTTATTCCACAGGTGGCGCAGTCAGGACCGACATGTCCTCACCCTGCTGTCCCCGCCTAGTTATCCGTGGAATGAATAGAAACCATATCCTTTCTGGTCGGCCACCCGCTTGCCCTTAGCCATTAAGGGAAAGGGGCCACACCATGCGGCATCTTCAAGATCAAAACAAGAATCACCCCAATCATGATCATTGCAACAAGTAGTAGACATAGCAAAACTAGCATCCCCAGGTGAGGGAGTCCTAGATTAGGGGGTCTCTGGACAGCCGGACTATATCCTTTGGCCGGGCTGTTGGACTATGAAGATACAAAATTAAAGACTTCGTCTCGTGTCTGGATGGGACTCTCCTGGCGTGGAAGGCAAGCTTGGCAATACGGATATGTTGATCTCGTCCCTTGTAACCGACTTTGTGTAACCCTAGCCCCCTTCGGTATCTATATAAACCGGAGGGTTTAGTCCATAGGACAACAACAATCATACCATAGGCTAGCTTCTAGGGTTTAGCCTCTACGATCTCGTGATAGATCAACTCTTGTAATACTCATATCATCAAGATCAATCAAGAAGGACGTAGGGTATTACCTCCATCAAGAGGGCCCGAACCTGGGTAAACATCGTGTCCCCTGCCTCCTGTTACCATCCGCCTTAGACGCACAGTTCGGGACCCCCTACCCGAGATCCACCGGTTTTGACACCGACATTGGTGCTTTCATTGAGAGTTCCGTCACCGTAAGGCTTGATGGCTCCTTCGATCATCGGTAACGATGCGGTCCAGGGCGAGGTTTTCCTCCTCGGACAGATCCTCGTATTCGGCGACGTCGCACTGCGGGCCAACTCGCTTGGCCATCTAGAGCAGATTGAGAGCTACACCCCTGGCCATCAGGTCAGGTTCGGAAACTTAAACTACACTGCCGACATCCGCGGAGACTTGATCTTCGATGGATTCGAGACCATGTCAGGAGCGCCGCACGATCGCGATGAGCATGATTTAGCTCTGTCGTCGGACAGTGTTCGGGAGATCACACCTACATCTACTCCGGCCTTCAATCCGGAGCAAATTGCGCCATCTGAGGACGGAGGGATAGACCCCGCCATGGAGGCCGCACTCTTAGTGGCAATGGAGCCGGATACTGACTTCACCACTTACGAGAGCCGTGTTGCCGAACCACTAGATTCGTCTCCGGCCACGGACTCCGAGCCGCCTGCATCCGTGCCTATCGAATCCGATTGGGCGCCGATCATGGAGTTCACCTCCGCGGATATCTTTCAGCACTCGCCTTTCGGCAATGTGCTAAATTCATTAAGGTCTCTCTCCTTGTCAGGAGAACCTTGGCCGAACTATGTCCGGCTAGAATGGGATGCGAACAACAAGGAAATTCGCTGCCCACCCACCACCCACTTAGTAGCCACTGTCGACGATTTAACCGACATGCTTGACTTCGACTCTGAAGAGATCGACGGTATGGACGACGATGCAGGAGACGAACAGGAACCACCGCCCACAGGGCGCTGGACTGCCACCTCATCATATGATATATACATGGTGGACACCCCCAAAGAAGGCAATGGCGATGAAACAGCGGAGGATGACCCCTCCAAGAAGCAACCCAAGCGCCGACGTCAGCGGCGCTGCTCTAAGCCCCGCCATAGCAAAAGTAGTGATACCGGCACAAGAGACAATAACACTCCAGATAGTGCCAAAGACAACAACAATCCCCCACAGCACGATTCAGAGCGGGAGGGTGAAAAGCTAGCCCCCCAGAGCAGGCAGCAGATGGAGAATCGGAGGAGGACAATTACATGCCTCTCTCCGAAGACGAGGTGAGCCTCGGCGACGAAGAATTTATCGTGCCTGAGGATCCCGTCGAGCAGGAGCGCTTCTAGCGCCGGCTTATGGCCACAACAAATAGCTTGAAGAAAAAGCAACAACAGCTTCAAGCTGATCAAGACTTGCTAGCAGACAGATGGACCAAAGTCCTTGCGGCCGAGGAATACGAACTCGAGCGCCCCTCCAAGAGTTACCCAAAGCGCAGGTTGCTACCTCACCTCGAGGAGGAAGCATTGAAACCTACATCACCAATGTACGATGCGGCTGACCGGCCACCTCGTGGCCGAGCCAGAGAGGCGTTTCAGCCTGAAGTTCAGCCTGCACCCCGTCGCCACTCAAACAAAAATACCAAGGCCCGGGGCAGCACACGGGACCTGCGAGACGTATTGGACAGCAGGGCAAAACATGCAAGGTCGATATACGGGTCACGGGGGCGTGCGCCAACGCGGGACGATGACCGTCGCATCGGATACACTAAAAGTAAATCCGGCCGGGCTGAATACAGCATACAAGACTCATATGAACTGCGTCGTGATATAGCCCAGCACAGAGGCGTCGCACACCCCCTATGCTTCACTGATGAAGTTATGGATCACGAATTCCCAGAGGGTTTCAAACCCGTAAATATCGAATCATATGATGGTACAACAGATCCGTTGTATGGATTGAGGTTTTCCTCCTTCACATTCACATGGCTCGCGGCGATGATCTGCATGCCATCAAGTACCTCCCGCTAAAACTCAAAGGACCAGCTCGACATTGGCTGAATAGCTTGCCAACAGACTCCGTCGGTAGTTGGGAGGATTTGGAAGACACATTCCTTGACAACTTCCAGGGCACTTATGTGCGACCACCGGATGCTGATGACTTGAGCCATATAACTCAGCAGCCAGGGGAATCGGCCAGACAATTCTGGACATGGTTCCTAACTAAGAAAAACCAAATTGTCGACTGTCCGGATGCAGAGGACTTAGCGGCATTCAAGCATAACATCTATGACGAGTGGCTCGCCCGGCACCTCGACCAGGAGAAGCCGAAGTCTATGGCAGCCCTCACGACACTCATGACCCGCTTTTGCGCAGGCGAGGATAGCTAGCTGGCTCGCAGCAACAACACATCAAGGAATCCGGGAACTTCAGATACCAAAGATGCCAACGGCAGACCACGTCGTAACAGACATAAGCGCCGCAACAACGGCGATAACACCGATGATACGGCAGTCAAAGCCGGATTCAGAGGCTCTAGATCCAGTCAGCGGAAAAAGCCATTCAAAAGAAGTACTCCGGGCCCGTCCAGTTTGGATCGCATACTTGATCGCTCGTATCAAATACACGGCACCCCCGATAAGCCAGCCAATCACACCAATGGAGAATGTTGGGTGTGCAAGCAGGCCTGCAAGTTAAATGCCGAAAACAAGGACAAGGGGCTGCATAGTGATGACGAAGAGGAGCCCCGGCCACCGAACACGGGAGGACAGAAGAGGTTCCCCCCACAAGTGAAGACAGTGAACATGATATACGCAACCCACATTCCCAAGAGGGAACGGAAGCGTGCACTAAGGGACGTCTATGCGATAGACCCGTCGCCCCAAAGTTCAACCCATGGTCTGCTTGTCCAATCACCTTCGATCGCAGGGACCACCCCACTAGTATCCGTCATGGCGGATCTGCCGCACTGATCCTAGACCCCATCATCGACGGTTTTCACCTCACTCAAGTCCTTATGGACGGCGGCAACAGCCTGAACCTGCTCTATCAGGATACAGTGCGCAAAATGGGTATAGATCCCTTGAGGATCAAACCCACAAAAACCACCTTTAAGGGCGTCATCCCAGGTGTAGAGGCCCATTGCATGGGCTCAATCACACTAGAAGTGGTCTTCGGATCTCTGGACAACTTCCGGAGCGAGGAGTTAATCTTCGATATCGTCCCGTTCCGCAGTGGCTATCACGCACTGCTCGGGCGAACCGCATTTGCAAAATTCAATGCGGTACCGCATTACGCATACCTCAAGATCAAGATGCCAGGACCTGGGGGGTCATAACAGTCAATGGAAACATAGAACGCTCGCTCCGCACAGAAGAGCACACTGTGGCCCTCGCAGCAGAAGCACAAAGCAGCCTTTTAAGGCAAACCACCAATTCGACGATACAGCCCCCGGACACCGTCAAGCAAGTCCGGAGTAAACTGCAACAGGATTGCCTGGCACGTTCAGAGCTCGCCTAGCAATTCGGCCCCCGTCCCAGTCCCAGTCAAGCGACAAAATCCGTGTCGCGCGTACATAATTACGCACTGAAAATACCATGGGCATAGGCTGGGGCACGATCAGGGCACGTCCCGCAATGCGGCTTAACCGCCCTAGTGGTTGCATACCTTTATCATTTTTTCTCTTTCAGGACCTTACTCTCTGGAAGCCCTTTCCGTCAGTACGATTGCCGGACAGATTACGGGAAGGAACAACCAAGGAGGCAAGAAGCTAAGATGTATAAGGGAACCCCCAGGTGGTCTCTAATAATAATCGATATACCCGCTTTTTACTGTTCATATGCAACTTGCCCTTGGATAGGACATGTCAAATAGTCATATTTTTTGCTTATTGGACTACTTGTATCAGTACGCTTTGACATATTATTCAAATAACAATGCATAGCATTAGTCTATTATTGCATTATCCATCCTCTTTTTTCTTATATGTTCATTTACAACAACTTTCATGCGTACGTTCTAGTACGGTCAGTACGCCAGGGGATTTCGTTTACCCCATAATACGATGTGAGAAGTCCGAACACTTTCGACAGTGTGGCACCCCGAACTTATAGAATTATATGCATCAGCTCTGAATCATGTCTTGGGCCAATAGTTGGGTTTGCGCGGCTCCCATGTTTTGGTACCTTACGTTCCGCTATATCGGCTAAGGTAGCGCTGGGAGAACTACTGCGATTGTGTCCCAGTTCTTCCGGACGAGCACCTCAGTGGAGAAAGCCGAAAACTGACTGTCATGATAAGGCGAGAGCTGGTCGCTGTTCGAGAGGTCTCAAGACCTTAAAGACTTTTTCCGCTTTGGGCGAGGAGTCGGCCTTGCCCGACTTAGGCGTATATAGCGCCCCAAATTCGGCCTTCTGAATACTAGGGGCTTCGCCAAAATTTTAAATTGTAGACTTCTATGGCTAAGTGAGAGTGATAAAGCCTTATAGTCCGATTGCCTGGTTCATTGTGCTGAACACCTCCCTTGAAGGACCCAAAATTGGGATAAAGAGTGCTCGGGTTTATCCCGAACACCCCAATACTAATTACATGGGGGTAGAAGCCGATGACTGGCCAACTCTCAGATTTTATAAACGGGCGCAGAGAAGGTAATATTTTAAATTCAAAAAAGTGTTGCATAGCACAAATGAACTCGTTTCATATTACAGGATCACATGAGCATGTTCATTCAAAAATTACATCTCTGGCACATTCCTCCGCCACAAGGCGGGAACCCTTCAGGACACTGTCAAAATACATTTCGGGGGCAGCGATGCTCCTTGCCCTCCGGCGGCCCCTCCTTCACCAGCTTCACGGCGTCCAGCTTCGCCCAGTGCACCTTCGCCCGGGCAAAAGCCCTGTGCGCACCCTCGATGCAGACGGACCACTTTATGACTTCAAGCCGTGGGCAGGCATCCACAAGCTGCCTCACCAAACCGAAGTAGCTGCTAGGCAGGGGATCGCCAGGCCACATCCGGACTATAAGGTCCTTCATGGCCTATTCGGCCGCCCTGTGAAGCTCGACCAGTTGCTTCAGCTGGTCGCTCAAGGGCATTGGGTGTTCGGTCCCAGTATACTGAGACCAGAGCAACTTTTCCGTTGAGCTCCCCTCCTCAGCTCGGTAAAACTCCACGGCATCCAGTACATCGCGGGGAAGATCTGCGAACGCTCCTGGAGAGCTCTGAACTTGGGTAAGTAAAAGGGAAGTTTCCTTCACATGCTTGCTTTGCATAACGAATGCCTTACCCGCTGCTATCTTCTTCACCGCATCAATCTCCTGAAGAGCCTTGTGGGCTTCAGCCTTGGCGCTCCGTGCGCTTTTGAGTGCCTTTGCAAGCTCGGACTCTCGCATCTTAGAGTCAAGCTCCAAGGACTCGTGTTTTTGGCGAGAGCCTCGAGCTCTTGCTACACCTCGCCTACCCGGGCTTCTTGCTTTTCCCGCTCAATGCGCTCCTTGCCCGCTTTGTCTTCGGCCTCGGACATCGCCTTCTTCAGGGTCGCCACCTCGGTCATGGCCCTTGACAAAATTCATGATGATCCTATTACTTTACAACCGAATTTCTTTTTAACATGTAGACAAGGTATTGCTTACCTTTGCTCTCCTCGAGCTGCCTCTTGGCCAGGCCGAGCTCGTCGTCGGACCGCTCAAGGTCCTGCTTCAGTGCAGCGACCTCCGTAGTACATGCGGCAGTGGCCAGCAGTGAAGCCTGCATATGCACATAGACATATTTTGATTAGACTCCGGAGTCATTATTTGATCCTCTATTCGGCCTTTCTTCGCGAACGCCAAACAGAGCATCAGGGGCTACTATCTATGCGGTAATATTTTCCCTATATTTTGATTGCTTACCTCAAAGCCTGTTAGGAGGCTGGCACAAGCTTCGGTTAGTCCGTTTTGGCGGACTGAACTTTCTCGATCACCGCACTCATGATAGTGCGGTGCTCTTCGTCGATGGAAGCGCCACGAAGCGCTTCCAACAAGTTGCCCGGTGCCTCTGGATGGACAGAGGCCACCGGCACGGGCGGCTTGCCCCCCTTAATGGGGGATCGCCTGCCGGAGTCCGGAACCACCGAAGGTTCCGGCGCAGTGTTCAGCTGGGGGCCGAACTTGGAGCCCGTGGGAGTCTTTCTCCCTTTGCACCCAGGGTCCGGAAGGTCGCCTCGAGGCGCCCCCAAGACTACCTCCCCTCGGCTCGGTGCCTTTTGGGACAACTCCTCGACGTTGTCCGTAGGGCAAGGGGTGGAGGCGGTCGGAGGTGAATCGCTATTCATATCCGACGAGTCCAAAGAACCATCCGACGAAGATACGTCGAGACGGGCTCGGGACGAACTGCATAATCATATTCGGCGTAAGGAGAAGCAGTGCAATAAAACATACCATGAATTACTATGGTATCCGGATACTTACCACTTTGCCAGGGGCTTGTCCCTGGGTAACCACTAGTCGTCGCTGTGGGCGACCGTCGTGGAGCAGTCCGGAAGGAGGTTCCTTCCCTTCTTGGACCCTTCGGCCTCCCCAGTTTGGGTGGCTTTCCTCTTCTTATCTCCCCCGGCTGGGGGGGAGAACTTTTCTCTTCCTACTCCTCGTTTTCTTGGGAGGAGTGCGCTTCGGAGTTATCGGACGATGAGTCCGATATAACCTTGCGCCGGAGACCCTTTCGGGGTCCCCGTGGCCTTCTTCTGGGCCTTCTTCATCGGCACCTCGTAAGGTGCCGGAACCAGCATCTCCGTTGGGAGAGCATCTGCAGGATCTTCAGGCAGGGGGGCTGGGCAATCGAGCTGCTCCGCTGTCTTTACCCAGTCCTGTTAATGGCGTGGAAGCTTAGATCCTACACATGATTAAACTGGGGCAAATAAATATCTTGTGAGATATGAAAACTTACCGGATTGGCATGGCGCTTTGCGCTGAGTCCGCGGTCCTCGGTAAGGGGAGGAGGTACCTCGGCGCACTTGAACAGAACCTTCCAGACGTCCTTGTGCGTCGTGTCGAAGAGCTCTTGCAGCGTCTGGTGCTTGGCCGGGTTGAACTCCCACAAATTGAATGCCCGTCATTGACACGGGAGGATCCGGCGGAAGAGCATGACCTGGACCACGTTCACGAGCTTGATTTTCTTGCTCATCATGTTCCTGGTGCAGGTCTGGAGTCCGGTCAGCTCTACCGGGGAACCCCAGGATAGGCCCTTCTCTCTCCAGGAGGTGAGCCGTGTGGGGATTCCGGATCGAAATTTGGGGGTGGCCACCCAGTTGGTGTTGCGCGGCTCGGTGATGTAGAACCACCCCGATTGCCACCCCTTTATGGTCTCGACATAGGAGCCTTCGAGCCAGGTGACGTTAGGCATTTTTCCCACCATGGCGCCTCTGCACTCTGCTTGCTGGCCAACCACCACCTTCGGTTTAACATTGAAGGTCTTCAGCCACAGGCCGAAGTGGGGCCTGATGCGGAGGAAGGCCTCGCACACGACAATAAACGCTGAGATGTTGAGGATGAAATTGGGGGCCAGATCATGAAAATCCAGCCCGTAGTAGAACATGAGCCCGCGGACAAAAGGGTGAAGGGGAAATCCCAGTCCACGGACAAAGTGGGTAAGGAAAACTACCCTCTCATGAGGTTCAGGCGTAGGGATGATTTGCCCCGCATCTGGCAGCCGGTGCGCGATATCCGCGGCCAGATATCCTGCTTCCCGTAGCTTTGTGATGTTCTCCTCTGTGACAGCGGAGACCATCCACTTGCCTCCCGCTCCAGGCATGCTTGGAGTGGTTTGAGGAGAAAGACGCGAACTTGGGCATTGGAGCTCGAGTGTGCGAGAATGGATAGGCAAGGAGGAAGAAGGCGTGGGTAAAAAGGGTGAATCTTTGTCCCTTTATAAGGGCGGAAGAGGCGATGCGCCTCCCCACTTGCCTGGTAAAATCGCTTATTCCCCAAGCGCCGTAATTGATGGCGCGGTTGGGTTACCCATGTCCGTATTGATGAGAATCCCGTGATAAGGGGACACGATCTCTGCTTCGACAAGACGTGTCAAGAAATACGCCTCGCGATATGTGCGGTGCTGGTTGAGAAAAACGGTTGAATAATGACCGGGCCCTGGCACAATGTCATGTTGCTAAACGTGTCAGCAGATTAGATTTGTGGAAATATTATTCTCTCTATGGTGGTATGTGGAACTTATTTTGCAGAGTTGGACACTATCCTTGTGTTCAAAATCTTCTATGGAGTATTCGGGGGAGGAACCCGCCTTACAATGCCGAAGAAAAAACTGTGCGCCAGACTCATCGTCATTGAAGCCTGGTTCAGGGGCTACTGAGGGAGTCCTGGATTAGGGGGTCTCCGGACAGTCGGACTATATCCTGTGGCCGGACTGTTGGACTATGAAGATACAAAATTAAAGACTTCGTCCCATGTCCGGATGGGACTCTCCCTGGCGTGGAAGGCAAGCTTGGCAATACGGATATGTAGATCTCCTCCCTTGTAACCGACTTTGTGTAACCCTAGCCCCCTCTGTAGGATCGAAAGTATGTCTAGAGGGGGGTGATTAGACTACTTGACCAAATAAAAACTTAACCTTTTCCCAATTTTAGTTCTTGGCAGATTTTAGCTATTTTAGGACAAGTCAAGCAATCATCACATAATTCAAGCAAGCATGCAAAGAGTATATTGGCAGCGGAAAGTAAAGCATGCAACTTGCAAGAATGTAAAGGGAAGGGTTTGGAGAATTCAAACGCAATATGAGACACGGATGTTTTTCCCGTGGTTCGGATAGGTGGTGCTATCCTACATCCACGTTGATGGAGACTTCAACCCACAAAGGGTAACGGTTGCGCGAGTCCACACAGGGCTCCACCCACAAAGGGTAATGGTTGCGCGAGTCCACACAGGGCTCCACTCACGAAGGGTCCATGAAGAAGCAACCACCCATAAAGGGTCCATGAAGAAGCAACCTTGTCTATCCCACCATGGCCATCGCCCACATAGGACTTGCCTCACTAGCGGTAGATCTTCACGAAGTAGGCGATCTCCTTGCCCTTACAAACTCCTTGGTTCAACTCCACAATCTTGTCGGAGGCTCCCAAGTGACACCTAGCCAATCTAGGAGACACCACTCTCCAAGAAGTAACAAATGGTGTGTAGGTAATGAACTCCTTGCTCTTGTGCTTCAAATGATAGTCTCCCCAACACTCAACTCTCTCTCATAAGATTTGGATTTGGTGGAAAGAAGATTTGAGTGGAAAGCAACTTGGGAAGGCTAGAGATCAAGATTCATATGGTAGGAATGAAATATCTTGGTCTCAACACATGAGTAGGTGGTTCTCTCTCAGAACATATGAGTTGGAATGGTGTATGCGTTCTGATAGCTCTCTCCTCGAATGAAGCGGAGGTGGAGGGGTATATATAGCCTCCACACAAAATCCAACCGTTACACACAGTTTTCCTATCTCGGTGGGACCGAATCAACAAACTCGGTCGGACCGAAAATGTAAACCTAGTGACCGTTAGAGATTTTCGGTGGGACTGACATGCAACTCGGTAGGACCGATATGGTTAGGGTTTTGGCATAACGTAATCTCGGTGAGACCGATTACACAAACTCGGTGAGACCGGATTTGGTAATTAGCTAACCAGAGAGTTGGTCAGGCAAACTCGGTGGGACCGATTTGCTCTTTTGGTGAGACCGAAAAGTTACAAAGGGGAAACACTGAATTTACATTGCAATCTCGGTGGGACCGATTCGCTCTTTCGGTGAGACCGAAAAGTTACGAAAGGGAAACAGAGAGTTTGCAATCCCATCTCGGTGAGACCGAGATCCCTATCGGTAGAACCGAATTGCTAGGGTTTGGCAATGGCTAATGACAAGTGAAACTCGATGGCGCCGGATAGGAAGAATCGGTAGGACCGAGTTTGGCTTAGGGTTTAGGTCATATGTGGATATGGGAAAGTAGTTGAGGGTTTTTGGAGCATATCACTAAGCACATGAAGCAAGAGGCTCATTAAGCAACACCTCATCCCTCCTTGATAGTATTGGCTTTTCCTAAAGACTCAATGTGATCTTGGATCACTAAAATATAAAATGAAGAGTCTTGAGCTTTTGAGCTTGAGCCAATCCTTTTCCCTTAGCATTTTGAGGGTTCCACTTTCACATCCATGCCATGCCAATCATTGAGCTTTCCTAAAATAATCATCTTGGAATAGCATTAGCTCAATGAGCTATATGTTGTTATGAATTACCAAAACCACCTAGGGATAGTTGCACTTTCACCCTCCGGTATCTATATAAACAGGAGGGTTTAGTCCGTAGGACAACAACAATCATACCATAGGCTAGCTTCTAGGGTTTAGCCTCTACGATCTCATGGTAGATCAACTCTTGTAATACTCATATCATCAAGATCAATCAAGTAGGACGTAGGGTATTACCTCCATCAAGAGGGCCCGACCCTGGGTAAACATCGTGTCCCCTGCCTCCTATTACCATCCGCCTTAGACGCACAGTTCGGGACCCCCTACCCGAGATCCGCCGGTTTTGACACCGACACCAAGTTTAGGGTTTTGCATATTATAGGCACAATTGACATTAATAGAATTTATACTATTATCATTGCAATCATGCTTTTTATTCAAAGATCCGTCGTGAATCACTCCATAAATAGATCTGATAGAAGTACTTTATGGAGTGATTCACGACGGATCTTTGAATAAAAAGCGTGATTGCAATGATAATAGTATAAATTCTATTAATGTCAATTGTGCCTATAATATGCAAAACCCTAAGCTTGGGATGCTAGTTTTGCTATGTCTACTACTTGTTACAATGATCATGATTGCTCTTTTTCTGCCTATTTCAGTGTTTCACAGAAAAGGAATATCAAACGGAATGAAACCTTCGGGAGCGTGATTTTGGAACAAGCGTGATCCAGAGGACTTGGAGTGGACGTCAAGCAATCAACGAGGAAGGCACAAGGCAGGGGGCGCGCCTACCCCCCGGGCGCGCCCTCCACCCTCGTGGGCCCCTTGTTGCTCCACTGACCTACTTCTTCCTCCTATATATACCTACGTACCCCAAAAACATCCAGGAGCACCACGAAAACCTAATTCTACCGCCGCAACTTTCTGTACCGAAGAGATCCCATCTTGGGGCCTTTTCCGGAGCTCCGCCGGAGGGGGCATTGATCACGGAGGGCCTCTACATCAACTCCATGGCCTCTCCGATGATGTGTGAGTAGTTTACTTCAGACCTTCGGGTCCATAGTGTAACGCCCTCGATGCGGCTATATCTCCCACGTGTCGAAGCACAACTTAGAGGCATAACCGCATTGAAAGCAATGTCGCAAGTGAGGTAATCTTCACACAACCAATGTAATACATAAGGGAAAAAGATACATAGTTGGCTTACAATCGCCACTTCACACAATACATGAATAAAGCATTACATTCATCCAAATACACTCAAGGTCCGACTATGGAACCAAAATAAAAGAAGACTACCCCAAAAGCTACACAGATCCCCGATCGTCCCAACTGGGCTCCACTACTGATCAACTGAAATGAAACAACACAATGAACAAGATCTTCATCAAGCTCCTCCATGAGCTCGGTTGCGTCATCTGCACGGTTTCATCGGCACCTGCAAGCTGGTTTTGGAAGTATCTGTGAGTCACGGGGACTCAGCAATCTCACACCCTCGCGATCAAGACTATTTAAGATTATAGGAAAGGCAAAGGTATGATGTGGAGCTGCAGCAAGCGACTAGCATATTTGGTGGCTAACATACGCAAATGAGAGCGAGAAGACAAGGCAAAAGCACGATCAAACAACTATGATCAAGAAGTGATCCTAGAACAACCTACGTCAAGCATAACTCCAACACCGTGTTCACTTCCCGGACACCGCCGGAAAGAGACCATCACGGTAACACACACAATTGATGCATTTTAATTAAGTTAAGTTTCAGGTTTTCTACAACCGGACGTTAACAAATTCCCATCTGCCCATAACCGCGGGCACGGCTTTCGAAAGTTCAAATCCCTGCAGGGGTGTCCCAACTTAGCTCATCACAAGCTCTCACGGTCAACGAAGGATATTCCTTCTCCCAGGAAGACCCGATCAGGCTCGGAATCCCGGTCACAAGACATCCTCGACAATGGTAAAACAAGTCCAGCAAGACCACCCGATGCGCCGACATCCTGATGGGAGCTGCACATATCTCGTTCTCAGGGCAACACCGGATGAACACTATGTACAGTTAAAACCAGCCCTCAAGTTTCCCCGAGGTGGCGCCGCAAGTGGCTCTGTTTCGGACCAACACTTAGACAAGCACTGGCTCGGGGGGGGGGGGGGGTTAAAATAAAGATGACCCTCGGGATGCGCGACTCCCAAGGGAAAAAGACTAGGTGGCGAATGGTAAAACCAAAGTTGGGCCTTGCTGGAGGAGTTTTATTCAAAGCAAACTGTCAAGGGGTTCCCATTATAACCAACCATGTAAGGAACGCAAAATCCGGGAACATAACACCGATATGACGGAAACTAGGGTGACAAGAGTGGAACAAAACACCAGGCGTAAGGCCGAGCCTTCCACCCTTTACCAAGTATATAGATGCATTAATTAAATAAGAGATATTATGATATCCCAACAGTAATATCCATGTTCCAACAAGGAACAAACTCCAATCTTCACCTGCAACTAACAACGCTATAAGAGGGGCTGAGCAAAGCGGTAACATAGCCAAACAACGGTTTGCTAGGACAAGGTGGGTTAGAGGCTCATGGAAATATGGGAGGCATGATAAAGCATGTGGTAGGTATCGCAGCATAGGCATAGCAAAAGAGCGAGCAACTAGCAAGAAAAGATAGAAGTGATTTGAAGGGTATGGTCATCTTGCCTGAAATCCCGCAAGGAAGAAGAAACAAGTCCATGAAGAAGACACACGGACGAAGTCGAACGGATTCTCACAAACGCGACGTTATCGAAACTAACCCGAAGAAGCAACACCAGAAAGAAAGCAAACATAGTAAACAACCATCACATAGTCATGGCATGATGCACAATCAAGTATGATGCATGTCCGGTTTTATGAAGCATGGCATGGCAAAGTGCACAAACAATCCTACAAATTAAGTGGAGCTCAATATGCAACTCCGTTGCATATTGACGAAACACCACGTGACTTATTTAGTTCGATCTTGTTTATGTACCCAACAATATTAAATGTTGATTAACATGGCAAGAGGTGAAACAAATGAAAACTACCTATCTAGGCAAGTTTAAATGAGGCCGGAACAATAAACAACAAGTCCGAAAACTCCTCATGTGCATGTTTTTAGGTTTTGGAACTGTTCTGCCCTAAACCATATTTTATAGTTATTAAACATGCAAAGCAATGTCACCATGTTAAACTAGGCATTTTTCTACCCCATTTACATATAAAGATTATTAAATTTGGAGCTACGATTAAATAGTTATGAATTAAAGCATTTTAGCATGGCGTAGGAGCAAATTAAAGCAAAAATCATTTTAAGCATTTTAAACATGGATGAAAATGACATATTATGAAACTACATAAAATTCTAAGCAACTTTCATGTTAAGTTTGTTTAAATCCGATGCACGGTTATTTAGGTGTGAGCATTTTAAAAATGATGGCATATTCTGTAATTATGCATGTGAAGGAAAATTAGTAAATTCACAGAACTAAAAAAACATTTATGGGCCGAATCTGGTGCAAGTTGGGCCAACTGAGAAAGAAAAAACAAAAGAGGCGTTGTTGGGGGCGTCTCACCATGGGCCAAGGCCCAGTTCAGGTGGGAGGCCAGCAAGGGAGGCGCTGGGCCAGATCTGGCAACGGGGGAGCGACCCAGGCGCGTGCGGTTGAAGGCAGGGCTCGAGCGGGTGAGGTCAGCGCTCGTTCAAAGACGCAGCAGAAGACGGCGGCAGGGACGCAGTCAACGGCGGGGACACAGGGATTCCGGCGAGCGGCGGGATGGAGCAGAAGGGCGGATCCGACAGGCGATGCAGCGGGGAGGTGGCCGGAGGAGGCGGGCCGGGAACCCTTGGGCAGGGACGCGGGGAGGTCATCCATGGCGTTTGCCTCCTGTTCGTGACAGAGGAAGAGAGAAAGCAACATGAGAGAGAGATAGAGACGAACCAGAAGGAGGGAGATAGAACGGGAAGGAGAGGGGCAACGAGGACGGCCTGCGGTTTCAGGCGAGGAACAGAGCAGCTTCGGTGGTGGCGCTTGCCGGCATGGTGGTGGCGCGTGGGTCGAGCGAGGCTCTCGGGCAGAGGCGCTTGCCTCGATCCAGATCGGATCGAGCGCTGCGGGAGGTGGAGGCATGGGAGGCTGGGGCCGCTGGCTGTGGTGGGATCCTGATCCGACGGATCGGATCACAATGGGGCTGATGGATCTGGCCCTGCGATGTGGCAAGAGGCAACTGGGGCGGCACGGAAAACAAAGAGGAAGGTGGCGGCGGCTGCGGGATAGGGTTAGGGGTTAGGCTAGGTTTGGACTGATACATATATATAGCATGTGGATATTTGGGTAGGGGCTACCTCGTCCCTCCGATCGTAATCGGGCGGTCGAGAAAAATACGTTAGAAAGTCCAATAAACAAAACGGAGATGTTTTGTAGATGTTTGGGGATGATCCGGACACAATGGTGGCGACAGTCCGGATCGGGTTCGGGACAACTTTCGGACGCGCGCGCGAGGAGGGCCGCGGTCTGACGAGAGAGGTTAGGGTGGGCTTGGCGGTAGGCAGTGGACTGTGTAGACGGTCTCAAGCTGAGATAAGAGAAGAGAGAGAGAGAGACCCGGCGACTGTTTCCGGAGACCGAAAACGTCCGACGTTTGACCGACTATAATGCTGCTATAGTTATCCGTTGGGGCATCAAACGAACTACGAATGCGATGAAACTTGACAGGCGGTCTATCTACACTATAATAAGACCACACGTCAACTCTCATCCCATTCCGAGAACATTTTCCGGCCACTTATAAAATACTATTTCGGACATGCCGCGGGCGTGTGCAAGTGTGACTGGGCTCAGAACAGACAACGGACAGAACTGGGGAACCCGGACGGATGCAAGTTTCAAAAACATGCAGATGCAATGCGGATGATGACATGGCAAGATGCAACACGCAAGCGAATGACATGGAAACGACAGCGAATAACTGGAAGACACCTGGCACATCGGTCTCGGGGCGTTACACATAGCTAGTAGCTAGATGGCTTCTTGTCTCTCTTTGGATCTCAATACAAAGTTCTCCTTGATTCTCTTGGAGATCTATTCGATGTAATCTTCTTTTGTGGTGTGTTTGTCGAGATTCGATGAATTGTGGGTTTATGATCAAGTCTATCTATGAACAATATTTGAATCTCCTCTGAATTCATTTATGTATGATTGGTTTATCTTTGCAAGTCTCTTCGAATTATCAGTTTGGTTTGGCCTACTAGATTGATCTTTCTTGCAATGGGAGAAGTGCTTAGCTTTGGGTTCAATCTTGCGGCGCTCGATCCCAGTGACAGAAAGGGAAATGACACGTATTGTATTGTTGCCATCGAGGATAAAAAGATGGGGTTTACATCATATTGCATGAGTTTATCCCTCTACATCATGTCATCTTGCTTAAGGTGTTACTCCGTTCTTATGAACTTAATACTCTAGATGCATGCTGGATAGCGGTCGATGTGTGGAGTAATAGTAGTAGATGCAGAATCGTTTCGGTCTACTTGTCACGGACGTGATGCCTATATACATGATCATGCCTAGATATTCTCATAACTATGCTCAATTCTATCAATTGCTCGACAGTAATTTGTTCACCCACCATAATACTTATGCTCTTGAGAGAAGCCACTAGTGAAACCTATGGCCCCCGGGTCTATCTTCCATCATATTAATCTACCGTTATTTCCATTACCATTTATTTTGTAATTTTTAATTTCAATCTATATCATAAAAATACGAAAAATACTTATCTTCTTATTATCATCTCTATCAGATCTCACTCTTGCAAGTGGCCGTGAAGGGATTGACAACCCCTTTATCGCGTTGGTTGCGAGGTTCTTATTTGTTTGTGTAGGTATGAGGTGACTCGCGTGTGGTCTCCTACTGTATTGATACCTTGGTTCTCAAAAACTGAGGGAAATACTTACGCTGCTTTACTGCATCACCCTTTCCTCTTCAAGGGAAAACCAATGCAGTGCTCAGGAGGTAGCAAGAAGGATTTCTGGCGCCGTTGTCGGGGAGATCTATGACAAGTCAAGACATACCAAGTACCCATCACAACTCTTATCCTTCGCATTACATTATTTGCCATTTGCCTCTCGTTTTCCTCTCCCCCACTTCACCCTTGCCATTTTATTCGCCCTCTTTTCCGTTCACCTCTTTTTGCTTGCCTCGTCCTTATGGCTAGTCCTTTATCTACTCCTTTGTCTCCCGAGAATGAATTTCTTAATTTTAAACAAAGGGAGGGAGAAAATCTAAAAGATGCTTGGTACAGAATTTGCAATGCGCAAAATAGATCTACTAGGAAGCAATCTACTTCCGTTCTTCTTCGCAATTTTTATGTAGGCATCACTCCTTGGAATAGATATATCCTTGATACCATTACCGGAGGAAATTTCTTGGGTAGCCATACTTTTGATTCTTATAATGCTATGATAGATTTGCTTGGCCCACCACCTCTTTTGGTTAATGGAACTACTTTAACTTGGGAACACGTGATGTAACGGCTTGAAATTATTGAAAATAAAGTTGCTATCGTAGAGTTGATTGAAAATTTGGATAGAAATATCCATAACCAAATTACTCAATACGGATCTAAGGTAGGAGTTGCTCTTAAATTTTTTAAAGAAAAGGAACCTATGGTTAATGAAAACATAGATCAAGATTCCACTAGAATTGATAAAATTGAGGATATTATTACCAACCTAGGGTCTGCCTTTTCTTCCGTGAAAAACAGTCCTTCTAATACTAAGATTGCCAAATTGATGTATGTTCCTAAAAATAAGGGTGAAACTTCTAGTAAGGGAAATGCGGACCTCAAATCCATAAGTGTTCACCCCAACTTTCTCTCTATCCTTAAGGAACCTTTTGCTACAAATTATTTTCTCGATTTCATGCCTAAGAGTTTGATAATTAATAAAAATAAAGAAACTCCTAGGAGTTATAGGTTTCTTATTGAGGATTTGCCTACCAAAGATGGCAATACCTAGATCTATCTTCGCTTTTATGCCTAGCTAGGGGCGTTAAACGATAGCACTTGTTGGGAGGCAACCCAATTTTATTTTACTTTTTTGCTTTTTGCTCCTGTTTATTAATAAATAATTTATCTAGCCTCTGTTTTGGTTGTGTTTTTATGTTTAATTAGTGTTTGTGCCAAGTAGAACCGTTGGGAAGACTTAGGGAAAGTCTTTTTGATCTTGCCGTAAAAAACAGAAACTTTAGCGCTCGAGAATTGCTGACATTTTTTATTGGAGAGTGCTATTTAGTTAATTGTTTTTGCATATGATTAATATATAAATTCCTCACGTCCAGCAATTTATTTTAGAATTTTTGGGGTTCCAGAAGTTAGCGTTAGCTACAGATTACTACAGACTGTTCTGTTTTTGACAGATTCTGTTTTTTGTGTGTGGTTTGCTTATTTTGATGAATCTATGGCTAGTAATAGAGTTTATAAACCATAGATAAGTTGGAATAAAGTAGGTTTAATACCAATATAAATCAAGAATGAGTTCGTTACAGTACCTTGAAGTGGTGTTTTGTTTTCTTTCGCTAACGGAGCTCATGAGATTTTCTATTTGAGTTTTGTGTTGTGAAGTTTTCAAGTTTTGGGTAAAGATTTGATGGATTATGGAACAAGGAGTGGCAAGAGCATAAGCTTGGGGATGCCCAAGGCACCCCAAGGTAAAATCCAAGGACAACCAAATGCCTAAGCTTGCGTATGCCCCGGAATACATCCCCTCTTTCGTCTTCGTCTATCGGTAACTTTACTTGCAGCTATATTTTTAGTCACCACATGATATGTGTTTTGCTTGGAGCGTCCTGTATGATTTGAGTCTTTGCTTTTAGTTTACCACAATCATCCTTGCTGTACACACCTTTTGATAGATACACACATAATTGGAATTTGTTAGAATACTCTATGTGCTTCACTTATATCTTTTGAGCTATATAATTTTTGCTCTAGTGCTTCGCTGATACCTTTTTAGAGCACGGTGGTGGTTCTATTTTATAGAAATAATTGATCTCTCATGCTTCACTTATATTATTTTGAGATTCTTAAACATCATGGTAATTTTCTTTAATTATGAATTTAGTCCTAATATAATAGGCATCCAAGACCGGTATAATAAAAACTTTCATAAAAAGTGCATTGAGTACTAGGAGAAGTTTGATACTTGATAATTGTTTTGAGATATAAAGGGGGTGATATTAGAGTGTTCTAGTTGAGTAGTTGTGAATTTGAGAAATACTTGTGTTGAAGTTTGCAAGTCCCGTAGCATGCATGTATGGTAACCGTTGTGTAACAAATTTGAAACATGAGGTGTTATTTGATTGTCTTCCTTATGAGTGGCGGTCGGGGACGAGCGATGGACTTTTCCTACCAATCTATCCCCCTAGGAGCATGTGTATGATACTTGATTTTTGATGACTTGTAGATTTTTGCAATAAGTATGTGAGTTCTTTATGACTAATGTTGAGTCCATGGATTATACGCACTCTCACCCTTCCATCATTGCTAGCCTCTTCGGTACTGTGCATTGCCCTTTCTCACCTTGAGAGTTGGTGCAAACTTCGCCGGTGCATCCAAACCCCGTGATATGATACGCTTTGTCACACGTAAGCCTCCTTCTATCTTCCTTAAAACATCCACCATACCTACCTATTATGGCATTTCCATAGCCATTCCGAGATATATTGCCATGCAACTTTCCACCATTCCGTTTATCATGACACACATCATCATTGTCATATTGCCTTGCATGATCATGTTGTTGACATTGTATTTGTGGAAAAGTCATCGTTCATAATTTTTCATACATGTCACTCATGAGTCACTGCACATCCCGGTGCACCGCCGGAGGCATTCATATAGAGTCATACCTTGTTCTAGTATCGAGTTGTAATCATTGAGTTGTAAATAAATACAAGTGTGATGATCATCATTAATAGAGCATTGTCCCAAATAAAAAAAGGAAAGAAAGAAAATAAAAAGGGGCAATGCTACTATCTTTTTTTCCACACTTGTGCTTCAAAGTAGCACCATGATCTTTATGATAGAGAGTCTCTTGTTTTCTCACTTTCACATACTAGTGGGAATTTTTCATTATAGAACTTGGCTTGTATATTCCAACGATGGGCTTCCTCAAATGCCCTAGGCCTTCGTGAGCAAGCAAGTTGGATGCACACCCACTTAGTTTCTTTTGTTGAGCTTTCATACATTTATAGCTCTGGTGCATCCGTTGCATGGCAATCCCTACTCCTTGCATTGACATCAATTGATGGGCATCTCCCTAGCCCATTGATTAGCCGCGTCGATGTGAGACTTTCTCCTTTTTTGTCTTCTCCACGTAACCTCCATCATCATATTCTATTCCACCCATAGTGCTATATCCATGGCTCATGCTCATGTATTGCGTGAAACTTGAAATTTTTTGAGATTACTAAAGTGTGAAACAATTGCTTGGCTTGTCATCGGGGTTGTGCATGATGAGAGCATTCTTGTGTGATGAAAATGGAGCATGACCAAACTATATGATTTTGTAGGGATGAACTTTCTTTTGCCATGTTATTTTGAGATGACATAATTGCTTAGTTAGTATGCTTGAAGTATTATTATTTTTATGTCAATATTAGACTTTTATATTGAATCTTTCGGATCTGAATATTCATGCCACAATAAAGAAAATTACATTGAAGAATATGCTAGAAAGCATTCCACATAAAATTCCGTTTTTATCATTTACCTACTCGAGGACGAGCAAGAATTAAGCTTGGGGATGCTTGATACGTCTCCAACGTATCTATAATTTTTGATTGTTCCATGCTATTATGTATTCTGTTTTGGATGTTTAATGGGCTTATTTATACACTTTTATATTATTTTTGAGACTAACCTATTAACCGGAGGCCCAGCCCAAATTGCTGTTTTTTTGCCTATTTCAGTGTTTCGCAGAAAAAGAATATCAAACGGAGTCCAAATGTAATGAAACCTCCGGGAGCGTGATTTTTGGAACAAATGTGACCCAGAGGACTTGGAGTGGACGTCAAGCAATCAACGAGGAAGGCACGAGGCAGGGGGGCGCCTACCCCCCTGGGCGTGCCCTCCACCCTCGTGGGCCCCTCGTTGCTCCACTGACCTACTTCTTCCTCCTATATATACCTACGTACCCCAAAAACATCCAGGAGCACCACAAAAACCTAATTCCACCGCCGCAACCTTCTGTACCCAAGAGATCCCATCTTGGGGACTTTTTCGGAGCTTTGCCGGAGGGGGCATTGATCACGGAGGGCCTCTACATCAACTCCATAGCCTCTCCGATGATGTGTGAGTAGTTTACTTCAGACCTTTGGGTCCATAGCTAGTAGCTATATGGCTTCTTCTCTCTCTTTGGATCTCAATACAAAGTTCTCCTCGATTCTCTTGGAGATCTATTCGATGTAATCTTCTTTTGCGGTGTGTTTGTCGAGATCCGATGAATTGTCGTTTATGATCAAGTCTATCTATGGACAATATTTGAATCTCCTCTGAATTCTTTTATGTATGATTGCTTTATCTTTGCAAGTCTCTTCAAATTATCAGTTTGGTTTGGCCTACTAGATTGATCTTTCTTGCAATGGGAGAAGTGCTTAGCTTTGGGTTCAATCTTGCGGTGCTCGATCCCAGTGATAGAAAGGGAAACGACACGTATTGTATTGCTGCCATCGAGGATAAAAAGATGGGGTTTACATCATATTGCATGAGTTTATCCCTCTACATCATGTCATCTTGCTTAAGTCGTTACTCTGTTCTTATGAACTTAATACTCTAGATGCATGCTGGATAGCGGTCGATGTGTGGAGTAATAGTAGTAGATGCAGAATCGTTTCGGTCTACTTGTCGCGGACGTGATGCCTATATACATGATCATGCCTAGATATTCTCATAACTATGCTCAATTCTATCAATTGCTCGAAAGTAATTTGTTCACCCACCATAATACTTATGCTCTTGAGAGAAGCCACTAGTGAAACCTATGGCCCCCGGGTCTATCTTCCATCATATTAATCTACCGTTATTTTCATTACCATTTATTTTGCAATCTTTACTTTCAATCTATATCATAAAAATACCAAACATACTTATCTTATTATTATCATCTCTATCAGATCTCACTCTTGCAAGTGGCCGTGAAGGGATTGACAACCCCTTTATCGTGTTGGTTGCGAGGTTCTTATTTGTGTGTGTAGGTACGAGGTGACTCGCGCCTGGTCTCCTACTAGATTGATACCTTGGTTCTCAAAAACCGAGGGAAATACTTACGCTGCTTTACTCCATCACCCTTTTCTCTTCAAGGGAAAACCAACGCAGTGCTCAAGAGGTAGCACGCCCGCGCTAGTTGCCGCGGTGAGGACTGCATAGTGGGGGTGGCCACTTCCGTACGGCCATCAACGTGAGCCATTGACGTCGCTTGGGAAGGCCACGGCGGGTCAGCTCGTTGTGAGCCCTAGCCTCGGCGAAGCCAATCAGACTCTGAATGGTGGCTCTCCATTCATCCATCTGATCGGCTGTCGGTGGGAACCTCAACAGCAGTTGGGCCCGCGCCCTGGCCTCCGTAGCGATGCTTGGCATTGGTGATGATGATGTAGATCGTACCGTCGCTCAGCTTCTGACGGTGTTGGTGGTGACAGCGTCACGCCCTCGCTATTGCGAGCCGGCCACTTGGATGGCATGGCGATGCGGTCAAGGCGCTTGAGGACCAGTGGTTCCATTGGGCACAATGGTTGGGTCAACCTGCTCTAGGGGAGGTGCGCGCGATGCGGTCACGCCCGTGGTGGGGGCGGCCGGAGGGCGGCGATTCGCCCCAGGCCAAGCGCCCCCACTATGACTGATCCCTTCAGCGAGGGGAAGAGGTATAGACAGTATAACCCCTTCATTCGTACCTCGCAGAGCATGACCACTGAGGTGTTGCTGATTTTGCTCTCCTCCGGTGCCCCTACTCCTGCTTCAGCCGCGGGGGAGGTGGTGACAGCGCCGCCTGCGCCAACCTCGTCCCCTGGAGTGCCCACATCCTCATGTGCCTCTGCATCCGCCGCGGTGCTGGTGGTCGCGGGCGGTGGAGCCTTCGAGGTGGACGGGTGAGGTGAAGCACCTGGTTTCTTCTTGGGCACCATAGTCGATGGAGCTGTCGATGATGAAGATGACGTGCTGCTCACACTTTCAGGTTCGCGCAAGTGATCCCCCTACCTGGTGCGCAAAGGATATCGCGGGAAACCACAACCACCTATGGGACCAAGGTCCCTTACTGGTTCAGCGGGGGGATGGCATGTTGCACAAAGAGCAGAGGAGCGTGGAACAGCACGGCAGAGATCACACGGGCAGTATTTACCCAGGTTTGGGCCGCCGTGAGGCGTAAAACCCTACTCCTGCTTTGGCGGATTGATGGTGGAAAAAATGGTGGTGAGCACAACACGCCCGACAGGGTTGCCTCGGGGTGCAAGCGCCTACGTGCGTATGAGTGTGTGTGAGGATGGATTAGCCAACCAACCAACCCTTTCTACGGTTGCCTTGGGCCTCCTTTTATAGACAAAGGGGGCACCATAGTGGCAAATTAGTCATTATGCACTCATTAGATAGCGAACAGTGCCATCATACCTAACTCTACAGGCTAACAGAGTGCATTAAATGCGCCGCTCAACATCACATCGTAGCTTGCCCGACAGGTCCTGCCGGGCTGTTTTGCCAGCTTCGCGTCTGCTTGCTCGACACATCGCAGGACGGGTGTCGCTTGTAGGGATTTCCTGTAGGAAGTGGCTACCATGTGGAAAATAGCAGTCACTTAGTCGCTTTGGAGCTTGGCACCGCACCGATCGACGACGTGCGTCATGATGAGGTGGTGTGGTGAGGTGGTTCTGCCTCCGTGAGCCCCGGCAGGCCTGCCAGGACGATCCGAAGGCTCGGTTCTGGGGGTGACCCCGTCCTTGCCAGGCTCGCTGGCCCAGTAGGGGAGGTTTCTCCCTTAGCAGTATCTTACTCTTCTAGCTCTTCTTGATCTTATTTGTGCTGCACGCCGGTCCCTTGAGGAACTGATCTCTTGTGCTTCAGTCTGATCTTGGTGTTGTGATCTTGTTCCCGTGCCTACGCACAGTCTGGGCAACAGGCCCAGGGTTTGTTGCACTGACATGAACTAAATTTGCAAAGACCTTCAACATCAATGAAGGCTCAGTATTCGCCTTCTGATAAGTCCATTTTGCATCATGCTTTTATATAGATATTTATTGCATTATGGGTTGTTATTACACATTATGTCACAATACTTATGCCCATTCTCTCTTATTTTACAAGGTTTACATGAAGAGGGAGAATACCGACAGCTGGAATTCTGGGCTGGAAAAGGAGCAAATATTAGAGAACTATTCTGCACAGCTCCAAAAGTCCTGAAACTCCACGGGAGTCATTTTCAGAATATATAAAAAATATAGGGCGAAGGAAGCACCAGTGGGGGCCCACCCACCATCCACGAGGGTGGGGGCGCGCCCTACCCCCTAGGCGCGCCCCCTGCCTCGTGGGCCCCCTGGCAGGCCTCCTGTGCCCATATTCTGCTATATGAGGTCTTTCATCCGAGAAAAAATAATAAGCAAGCTCACGGGACGAAACTCCACCGCCACGAGGCGGAACCTTGGCGGAACCAATCTAGGGCTCCGACGGAGCTGTTCTGCCGGGGAAACATCCCTCCGAGAGGGGTAAATCATCACCATCTTCATCACCATCGATCCTCTCATCGGGAGGGGGTCAATCTTCATCAACATCTTCACCAGCAACATCTCATCTCAAACCCTAGTTCATCTCTTGTATCCAATCTTTGTCTCAAAACCTCAGATTGGTACCTGCGGGTTACTAGTAGTGTTAATTACTCCTTGTAGTTGATGCTAGTTGGTTTATTCGGTGGAAGATCATATGTTCAGATCCTTTATGCATATTAATACCCCTCTGATTATGAACATGAATATGATTTGTGAGTGGTTACGTTTGTTCCTGAGGACATGGGAGAAGTCTTGCTATAAGTAGTCATGTGAATTTGGTATTCGTTCGATATTTTGATGAGAGTATGTTGTCTCTCCTCTAGTGGTATTATGTGAATGTCGACTACATGACACTTCACCATTGTTTGGGCCTATAGGAAGGCATTGGGAAGTAATAAGTAGATGCTGGGTTGCTAGAGTGACAGAAGCTTAAACCCTAGTTTATGACTTGCATCATAAGGGGCTGATTTGGATCCATATGTTTAATGATATAGTTAGGTTTACCTTAATACTTCTTTTGTAGTTACGGATGCTTGCAAGAGGGGTTAATCATAAGTGGGATGCTTGTCCAAGGAAGGGCAGTACCCGAGCACCGGTCCACCCACATATCAAATTATCAAAGTACCGAACGTGAATCAAATGAACGTGATGAAAACTAGCTTGACGATAATTCCCATGTGTCCTCGGGAGCGCTTTCCTTTATATAAGAGTTTGTCCACGCTTGTCCTTTGCTACAAAAAGGATTGGGCCATCTTGCTGCAGCTTATTTACTTTTATTACTTGTTACCCGTTACAAATTACCTTATCACAAAACTATCTGTTACCGATAATTTTAGTGCTTGCAGAGAATACCTTACTGAAAACTGCTTATCATTTCCTTCTGCTCCTCGTTGGGTTCGACACTCTTACTTATCGAAAGGACTATAGTAGATACCCTACACTTGTGGCTCATCAAGATTCTTTTCTGGCGCCGTTGCCGGGGAGTGAAGCGCCTTTGGTAGGTGGAATTTGGTAAGGAAAAATTTATAGTGTGCTGAAATTTACTGTCACTTGTTACTATGGAACATAATTCTTTGAGGGGCTTGATCGGGGTATCTTCACCCCGACCAGTAGAGCAAAGAGTTGCTCCTCAACCTACCGAACCTACTGAAAATGTTTACTTTGAAATTCCTTCAGGGTATGATAGAGAAACTGCTGGCTAATCCTTTCATAGGTGATGGAACATTACATCCCGATTTGCACCTAATCTATGTGGATGAAGTTTGTGGATTATTTAAGCATGCAGGTATGCCCGAGGATGTTATCAAGAAGAAGGTCTTCCCTTTATCTTTGAAGGGAAAGGCATTGACATGGTTTAGGCTATGTGATGATATGGGATCATGGAACTACAACCGATTGAAATTTGAATTTCATCAGAAGTTTTATCCTATGCATCTTGTTCATCGTCATCGTAATTATATATATAATGTTTGCCCTCGCGAAGGAGAAAGTGTCACTCAAGCTTGGGGAGGCTTACGTCAATGCTATATTCATGCCCAATCATGAGCTCTCAAGAGAAATTATTATTCAAAAATTTTATGCTCGGCTTTCTCTCAATAATCGCTCCATGCTCGATACTTCTTGTACTGGTTCTTTTATGATGAAGACTATTGAATTCAAATGGGATTTATTGGAGAGAATTAAACACAACTATGAGGATTGGGATCTCGACAAAGGTAAGGAGTCAGGTATAACCCCAAAGTTTGATTGTGTTAAATCTTTTATGGATACCGATGCCTTTCGTGAATTTAGCACTAAATATGGACTTGACTCTGAGATAGTAGCTTCTTTCTGTGAATCCTTTCCTACTGATATAACCCACAAGTATAAGGGATCGCAACAGCTTTCGAGGGTAGAGTATTCAACCCAAATTTATTGATTCGACACAAGGGGAGCCAAAGAATATTCTCAAGTATTAGCAGCTGAGTTGTCAATTCAACCACACCTGGAAACTTAGTATCTGCAGCAAAGTGTTTAGTAGCAAAGTAATATGATAGTGGTGGTAGCAACAAAAGTAAAGACAGCAAAAGTAATGTTTTTGGTATTTTGTAGTGATTGTAACAGTAGCAGCGGGAAAGTAAATAAGCGTAAACCAGTATATGGAAAACTCGTAGGCACCGGATCAGTGATGGATAATTATGCTGCCGGATGCGGTTCATCATGTAACAGTCATAACATAGGGTGACACAGAACTAGCTCCAATTCATCAATGTAATGTAGGCATGTATTTCGTATATAGTCATACGTGCTTATGGAAAAGAACTTGCATGACATCTTTTGTCCTACCCTCCCGTGGCAGCGGGGTCCTATTGGAAACTAAGGGATATTAAGGCCTCCTTTTAATAGAGAACCGGAACAAAGCATTAGCACATAGTGAATACATGAACTCCTCAAACTATGGTCATCACCGGGAGTGGTCCCGATTATTGTCACTTCGGGGTTGCCCGATCATAACACATAGTATGTGACTATAGACTTGCAAGATAGGATCAAGAACTCACATATATTCATGAAAACATAATAGGTTCAGATCTGAAGTCATGGCACTCAGGCCCTAGTGACAAGCATTAAGCATAGCAAAGTCATAGCAACATCAATCTCAGAACATAATGGATACTAGGGATCAAACCCTAACAAAACTAACTCGATTACATGATAAATCTCATCCAACCCATCACCGTACAACAAGCCTACGATGGAATTACTCACGCACGGCGATGAGCATCATGAAATTGGTGATGGAGGATGGTTGATGATGACGACAGCGACGAATCCCCCTCTCCGGAGCCCCAAATGGACTCCAGATCAGCCCTCCCGAGAGGTTTTAGGGCTTGGCGGCGTCTCCGTATCGTAAAACACGATGATTTCTTCTCTCTGATTTTTTTCTCATCGAAACTCAATATATGGAGGTGGAGTTGGAGTCGGAGATGCAACAGGGGGCCCACGAGGTAGGGGGCGCCCCCCACCCTCGTGAGAAGGGTGTGGGCCCCCTGGTCTTCATCTTTGGCGAGGATTTTTTATTGTTTTTTCTAAGATGTTCCGTGGAGTTTCAGGTCATTCCAAGAATATTTGTTTTCTGCACATAAAACAACACCATGGCAATTCTGCTGAAAACAGCGTTAGTCCGGGTTAGTTCCATTCAAATCATACAAGTTAGAGTCCAAAACAAGGGCAAAAGTGTTTGGAAAAGTAGATACGACGGAGACGTATCAACTCCCCCAAGCTTAAACCCTTGCTTGTCCTGAAGCAATTCAGTTGACAAACTGAAAGATAGAAAAACTTTAACAAACTCTGTTTGCTCTTGTTGTTGTAACTATGTCAAGCCAGCATTCAAGTTTTCGGCATAGATCATAACTAACCACACTTGCAGTAATTCTCAGGTCTCATCATTACTCATATCAATAGCATAATCAACTAGCAAGTCATAATAATAAATCTCGGATGACAACACTTACTCAAAACAATCATAATATGATATAACAAGATGGTATCTCGCTAGCCATTTCTAAGACTGCAAAACATAAATGCAGAGCACCTTTAAAGATCAAGGACTGACTAGACATTGTAATTCATGGTAAAAGAGATCCAATCATACTCATACCCAATATAAATTAACAGTGATGAATGCAAATGATGGATGTGCTCTCCAGCTAGTGCTTTTTAATAAGAGGGTGATGACTCAACATAAAAGTAAATGGATAGGCCCTTCGCAGAGGGAAGCAGGGATTTGTAAAGGTGCCAGAGCTCAGTTTTGAAATAGAGATAAATTGTATTTTGAGCGGTATACTTTCATTGTCAACGTAACAACTAAGAGATGGCGATATCTTCCATGCTAAACACATTATAGGCGGTTCCCAAACAGAATGGTAAAGTTTATACTCCCCCTCCACCAACAAGCATCAATCCATGGCTTGCTCGAAACAACGAGTGCCTCCAACATACATCAGGTCCCAGGGGGAGTTTTGTTTGCAACTAATTTTGATTTAGTTTGCATAAAGCATGGGACTGGGCATCCCGGTGACCGGCCATTTTCTCGTGAGTGAGGAGCGGAGTCCACTCCTCTTGAGAAAAACCCACCTAACACGGAAGATAAGGACAGCCTTTGTTGATGCATGAGCTATTCGAGCATACAAAACAGAATGTTTATTTGAGGGTTTAGAGTTTGGCACATACAAATTTACTTGGAATGGCAGGTAGATACCGCATAAAGGAAGGTATGGTGGACTCATCTGGAATAACTTTGGGGTTTTAAGGGATTGGATGCACAAGTAGTATTCCCGCTTAGTACAAGTGAAGGCTAGCAAAAGACTGGGAAGCGACCAACTAGAGAGCGACAACAGCCATGTACATGCATTAAAATCAATAAACATTGGGTGCAAGCATGAGTAGGATATAATCCACCATGAACATAAATATCGTGAAGGCTATGTTGATTTTGTTTCAACTACATGTGTGAACATGTGCCAAGTCAAGTCACTTAAATCATTCAAAAGAGGATACCACCCCATCATACCACATCATAATCATCTCAATAGCATGTCGGCGTACAAGGTAAATCATTATAACTCATAGCTAATCAAGCATGGCACAAGCAACTCTGATCTCTAATTGTTATTGCAAACATGTTTATTCATAATAAGTTGAATCAAGAACGACGGGCTCATCATATTTACAAAAACAAAAGAGGTCGAGTTCATACCAGCTTTTCTCATCTCAGTCAGTCCATCATATATCATCATAATTGCCTTTCACTTGCACGACCGAACGGTGTGAATAATAATAAGAGTGCATGTGCATTGGACTAAGCTGGAATCTGCGAGCATTTAATAAACAGGAGAAGACAAGGCAATATGGGCTCTTGGTTAAATCAACAATAATGCATATAAGAGCCACTTCAATAATTTAATTATGGTCTTCTCCTACTGACCCCCAAAGAAAAGAAAAGAAATAAAACTATTTACACGGGAAAGCTCCCAACAAGCAAAAGAAGAACGGGAAATATTTTTGGGTTTTCTTTTTAATTATTACTACTACAGCAGAAAAATAAACTACTACTAATTATTTTGGTTTTTTCTTAAGGTTTAACAAACACACAAGAAGAAAGCAGGAAAAGGAAAATAAACTAGCATGGATATTACAGTGAAAAAGTATGAGCACCGACATCTAGCAATGAGTGTGTGTGAGCATAAATGTAATGTCGGTGAGAAATACGTACTCCCCCAAGCTTAGGCTTTTGGCCTAAGTTGGTCTATGGCCACGGCTGGCCTGGCGGATATCCATAATAATAGTTGTTGGGGTCGTACTGTGATGAGGAAGGATAGTTGGGATCATACTGATGTGCAGCGGTTATCGCCTGCTGAGCTGTAGCGTGGAGTCGGGCTGCCTCCGCTCTCCTCTCGTACTCTTCTGCCTCCTCTCTGGTAATAACATATCTTCCTTTTGTCTGTGAATCGAAGAAGGCAGGAGCAGGGAGAGTAATACGGAAAACACGTCGTTTATCAAAAATTAAGCGATATAAGAGAGGTGATTCAGGCCTCTCGACAAACTGGTGTGAAGCCATAGAGTTATAATCTAAATATGCAGGAGGCAACTCCATATCACCCTCACAAATGTCTATTTCAAGAAAATGAGCTAAGCGGGTTGCATAAATTCCTCCAAAGAAATCTCCATTATGTCTATTATGATGCAACCTATGAGCTACAATGGCTCCCATATGATAAGATTGGTCTCCTAACACAGCACTCCTAAGAATGCTAAGATCAGGGACACACATGTGACATGCTTCATCCTTAGCATTTATGCATCTACCGATGAAGAGAGCAAAATAATGTATAGTAGGAAAGTGAATGCTCCCTATGGTCGCCTGCGTTATGTCTCTGGATTCCCCCGCAGTTATACTAGCAAGAAAGTTTCTAAATTCAGATTTAGGGGGGGTCCCTAATACTACCCCATGATGGAAGTTCGCAAGCAAAAGTGAAATCCTCTAGGTCCATGGTATAAGATTTGTCATAAAGATCAAACATGACTAAAGGAGAATTACGCGAAGATGAGTACTCAAACCTCCTCACAAATGAACTTGTGAGATCATGATACCGGGGGCATTTGTTAGCCTCAAAATCCTCAAGACCGGCATTCCGCAAATATGCTTTGAATTCTTCTTTAATTCCCGCATGGTCCATAAAATTTTCTGACGGCCATTCGCAAGGCCGTACTGGAGCGTCTCTTGGTGGATCCTCGTCAGCATCGCGCATAGCAATCCTGGGTCCTTGCTTCTTAGAGGAACCACCTTGGAACATCTTCCTAAACATATTTTTTTCTCTGAAAAATTCTAAAATTTTTAGTAACTTCAAACAAAAATGAACCAAACTCAATAGAACTGATAGCAACTACTCCTACAAGTGCCTAGAGCCTAAATCAAGCATTAGAACTACTTGGAACCATATAAATTTGACATGCAAGCTCAAGAACATGGTCACCTATGTAGCACAAATTTGCAAAGAATAAAGCACTAGAACAAAAACTAATTGGACCAATGGAGGAGTCACATACCAAGGAACAATCTCCCCAAGCAGTTTTGCGAGAGGTGCTTTGAGCAAGGAGATCGAAAATCGCACCAAAATTGGCTGGAACTCGTGCTTGAGTTGGTTTTTTGGGTTTGTGTGAGATAGAGGAAGAAGATGGGTGTTGGGATAAGTGGAGGAGGGCCGCCATGGGCCACGAGGCAGGGGGCGCGCCCACCACCCTCGTGGCCAGGTGGCAGCTCCTCCCGCGGTAATTTTTGCACAGTAAATCCTCAAATATTCCTGAAAAAATCATATTAAATTGGCATGGCATTCCGAGGACTTTTATTTTCGGGATATTTTTATATTGCACGGACAAGTCAGGAAACAGACAGAAAATACTATTTTTACTTTATTTAATATAAATAACAGAAAGTATAAAGAGGGTGCAGAAGTTTGTGCTTCTAGTTTCATCCATCTGATGCTCATCAAAAATAATCCACTAACAAGGTCGATCAAGTCTTGTTAACAAACTCATTCCGATAATCATGAAACCGGAGAAATTTCGAATAACACTAAGTTACCTCAACGGGGATATGCACATCCCCAATAATAAGAATATCATATTTCTTTTTGACAGTAGGAAGAGGAAATTCAAAACCTCCAAATATAATCGATGGAATTTTTCCAATAGAGTTGATACTATGAACTTGAGGTTGTTTCCTTGGAAAGTGTACCGTATGCTCATTACCATTAACATGAAAAGTGACATTGCCTTTGTTGCAATCAATAACAGCCCCTGCAATATTAAGAAAAGGTCTTCCAAGAATAATAGACATACTATCATCCTCGGGAATATCAAGTATAACAAAGTCCGTTAAAATAGTAACGTTTGCAACCACAACAGGCACATCCTCATAAATACCGACAGGTATAGCAGTTGATTTATCAGCCATTTGCAAAGATATTTCAGTAGGTGTCAGCTTATTCAAGTCAAGTCTACGATATAAAGAGAGAGGCATAACACTAACACCTGCTCCAAGATCACACAAAGCAGTTTTAATATAATTTCTTTTAATGGAGCAAGGTATAGTAGGTACTCTGGGGTCTCCAAGTTTCTTTGGTATTCCACCCTTAAAAGTGTAATAAGCAAGCATAGTGGAAATCTCAGCTTCCGGTATCTTTCTTTTATTAGTAATGATATCCTTCATATATTTAGCATAAGGATTTGTTTTGAGCACATCAGTTAATCTCATACGCAAAAAGATAGGCCTAATCATTTCAGCAAAACGCTCAAAATCCTCATCATCCTTTTTCTTGGATGGTTTTGGAGGAAAGGGCATGGGTTTCTGAACCCAAGGTTCCCTTTCTTTACCATGTTTCCTAGAAACAAAGTATTTTTTATCATAACGTTGATTCTTTGATTGTGGGTTATCAAGATCAACAGCAGGTTCAATTTCTACATCATTATCGTTACTAGGTTGAGCATCATCATGAGCATCATCAGTAATATTTTTACTAGGCTCATGTTCATTACCAGATTGTGTTTCAGCATCAGACATAGAAATATCATTTGGATTATCAGGTGGTTCAGCAATAGGTTCACTAGAAGTTTGCACAGTTCTATCATTTTTCTTCTTCTTCTTTTTAGAAGAGCTAGGAACATCAATATTATTTCTTTGAGAATCTTGGTCGATTCTCTTAGGGTGGCCTTCAGGATACAAAGGTTCCTGAGTCATTCTACCAGTTCTAGTAGCCACTCTAACAACATAATCATTTTTCTTTCTATTCATTTCATTAAGCAGTTCTTTTTGAGCCTTAAGTACTTGTTCTACTTGAGTGGTAACCATAGAAGCATGTTTGCCAACAAGTTTAAGTTCACCTTTAATATTAGCCATATATTCACCCAAGCGTCTAATCATATAAGCATTTTCTTTTAATTGTCTACCAAAATAAGCATTGAAGTCGTCTTGCTTATACATAAAGTTATCAAACTCATCCAAGCATTGACTAGCAATTTTAGTAGGAGGGACTTCAGCTTTATCATATCTATAGAGAGAATTTACCTTTACTACCTATGTCGGGATATCGGGATCAGGAGGTTCTTCAGTGAATAAATAATTAAGATCATATGTTTCTTCAACAGGCGGTATATTAAGACCATATATTTCTTCAATAGGAGGTAAATTCTTAACGTCTTCAGCTTTAATACATTTTTCTTTCATAGATTTCTTTGCCTCTTGCATATCTTGGGGACTGAGAAATAAAACACCTCTCTTCTTCGGAGTTGGTTTAGGAATAGGCTCGGTAATTGGAGCAGGATCTAGCTCAGGAGGTGCCCAATTATTTTCATTTGTCAACTTATTCAATAGAATTTTAGCTTCATCCGGTGTTCTTTCCCTGAAAAGAGAGCCGGCACAACTATCCATGTAATCTCTAGAAGCATTAGTTAGTCCATTATAAAAGATATCAAGTATTTCAGGTTTCTTAAGAGGATGATCAGGCAAAGCATTAAGTAACTTGAGAAGCCTCCCCCAAGCTTGTGGGAGACTCTCTTCTTTAATTTGCACAAAGTTGTATATTTCCCTCAAAGTAGCTTGTTTCTTATGAGCAGGGAAATATTTAGCAGAGAAGTAATAAATCATATCCTGGGGACTACGCACACAACCAGGATCAAGAGAATTAAACCATATCTTAGCATCACCCTTTAATGAGAACGGAAATATTTTGAGTATATAAAAGTAACGTGATCTCTCATCATTAGTGAACAGGGCAGCTATATCATTTAACTTAGTAAGATGTGCCACAACAGTTTCAGATTCATAGCCATAAAACGGATCAGATTCAACCAAAGTAATTATATCAGGATCAACAGAGAATTCATAATCCTTATCAGGAACACATATAGGTGAAGTAGCAAAAGCAGGGTCGGGTTTCATTCTATCTCTAAGTGATTCTTTGTTCCATTTAATTAATAACCTCTTAAGCTCATATCTATCTTTGCAAGCAAAAATAGCGGCAGAAGATTCCGTATCAAAAAGATAGCCCTTAGGAATAACAGGCATATTTTCATCATCACTATCATCATCGTATTCGGATTCAATAATTTCTTTTTCTCTAGCCCTAGCAATTTGTTCATCAAGAAATTCACTAAGGGGCACAGTAGTATCAGGCATAGAAGCAGTTTCATCATAAGTATCATGCATAGCAGAAGTGGCATCATCAATAGCATGCGACATATCAGAACGAATAGCAGAAGCAGATGTAGGTGTCGCAAACTTACTCATAACAAAAGGTGAATCAAGTGCAGAGCTAGATGGCGGTTCCTTACCTCCCCTCGTAGTTGAGGGATAGATCTTGGTTTTTGAATCTCTCAAGTTCTTCATAGTCTCCAGCAGATATAAATCCCAAGTGACTCAAAGAATAGAGCTATGCTCCCCGGCAACGGTGCCAGAAATTAGTCTTGATAACCCACAAGTATAGGGGATCGCAACAGCTTTCGAGGGTAGAGTATTCAACCCAAATTTATTGATTCGACACAAGGGGAGCCAAAGAATATTCTCAAGTATTAGCAGCTGAGTTGTCAATTCAACCACACCTGGAAACTTAGTATCTGCAGCAAAGTGTTTAGTAGCAAAGTAATATGATAGTGGTGGTAGCGGCAACAAAAGTAAAGACAGCAAAAGTAATGTTTTTGGTATTTTGTAGTGATTGTAACAGTAGCAGCGGGAAAGTAAATAAGCGAGAACCAGTATATGGAAAACTCGTAGGCACCGGATCAGTGATGGATAATTATGCCAGATGCGGTTCATCATGTAACAGTCATAACATAGGGTGACACAGAACTAGTTCAAATTCATCAATGTAATGTAGGCATGTATTCCGTATATAGTCATACGTGCTTATGGAAAAGAACTTGCATGACATCTTTTTTCCTACCCTCCCGTGGCAGCGGGGTCCTATTGGAAACTAAGGGATATTAAGGCCTCCTTTTAATAGAGTACCAGAACAAAGCATTAACACTTAGTGAATACATGAACTCCTCAAACTATAGTCATCACCGGGAGTGGTCCCGATTATTGTCACTTCGAGGTTACCGGATCATAACACATAGTAGGTGACTATAGACTTGCAAGATAGGATCAAGAACTCACATATATTCATGAAAACATAATAGGTTCAGATCTGAAATCATGGCACTCGGGCCCTAGTGACAAGCATTAAGCATAGCAAAGTCATAGCAACATCAATCTTAGAACATAATGGATACTAGGGATCAAACCCTAACAAAACTAACTCGATTACATGATAAATCTCATCCAACCCATCACCGTCCAGCAAGCTTACGATGGAATTACTCATGGCACGGCGGTGAGCATCATGAAATTGGTGATGGAGGATGGTTGATGATGACGACGGCGACGAATCCCCCTCTCCGGAGCCCCGAACGGACTCCAGATCAGCCCTCCCGAGAGGTTTTAGGGCTTGGCGGCGGCTTCGTATCGTAAAACGCGATGATTTCTTCTCTCTGATTTTTTTCTCATCAAAACTCAATATATGGAGGTGGAGTTGGAGTCGGAGATGCAACAGGGGGCCCACGAGGTAGGGGCGCGCCCTAGGGGGGCGCCCCCCACCCTCGTGAGAAGGGTGTGTGCCCCCTGGTCTTCATCTTTGGTGATGATTTTTTATTGTTTTTTCTAAGATGTTCCATGGAGTTTCAGGTCATTCCGAGAATATTTGTTTTCTGCACATAAAACAACACCATGGCAATTCTGCTGAAAACAGCGCCAGTCCGGGTTAGTTCCATTCAAATCATACAAGTTAGAGTCCAAAACAAGGGCGAAAGTGTTTGGAAAAGTAGATACGACGGAGACGTATCAACTACTAACGTTGATCTCCCTAAGGAGAAGTCGTTTAAATATAATGCTCCCATTGAAGTAAAAGTAGTTGCACCTATTAAAGTTGAAGAAAAGACTATCACTTATAATGTTGATCCTGTTGTTCCTACTGCTTATATTGAGAAACCACCTTTCCCTGTTAGAATAAAGGATCATGCTAAAGCTTCAACTGTGGTTCATAAGAGTAATACTAGAACACCTACACCCTCTGAGCAAATTAAAGTTGAACCTAGTGTAGCTATGGTTAAAGATCTCTTGGCCGATAATATTGATGGGCATGTTATTTACTTCTGTGATGAAGCTGCTAGAATTGCTAGACCCGATACTAAAAATAAACATAGACCTGTTGTAGGCATGCCTGTTATTTCCGTTAAAATAGGAGATCATTGCTATCATGGCTTATGTGATATGGGTGCTAGTGCAAGTGCAATACCTCATTCCTTATATAAAGAAATTATGCATGATATTGCACCTGCTGAGATACAGGAAATTGATGTTACAATTAAGCTTGCCAATAGAGACACTATTTCACCAGTTGGGATTGTTAGAGATGTTGAAGTCTTGTATGGGAAAGTTAAATATCCTGCTGATTTTCTTGTTCTTGGTTCCCCAATTTGGTAGACCCTTCTTGAATACTGTTAATGCTAGGATAGATTGCAAAAAGGATGTTGTTACTATTGGTTTGGGGGATATGTATCATGAGTTTAATTTTGCTAAATTTCATAGACAACCCCATGATAAAGAATTGCCTAGTAAAGATGAAATTATTAGTCTTGCTTCTATTGTTGTGCCTCCTAATGATCCTTTAGAACAATATTTGCTCGACCATGAAAATGATATGTTTATGAATGAAAGAAGGGAAATATATGAAGCATTCTTTAAACAGGGACCTATTTTGAAACACAACTTGCGTGTTGAAATTCTAGGGGATCCTCCTCCACCCAAGGGTGATCTCGTGTTTGAGCTTAAACCTTTACCTGATACTCTTAAATATGCTTATCATGATGAGAAAAAGATATATCCTGTTATTATTAGTGCTAACCTTTCAGAGCATGAAAAAAAGAAATTATTGAAAACTCTGAAGAAGCACCGTGCTGCTATTGGATATACTCTTGATGATCTTAAGGGCATTAGTCCCACTCTATGCCAGCACAAAATAGAATTGGATAAAGACACGAAACCGGTTGTTGATCACCAACGACGGTTAAATCCTAAGATGAAAGAAGTGGTAAGAAAAGAAATACTAAAGCTTCTGGAGGCAGGTATAATTTATCCCATTGCTGATAGTCAGTGGGTAAGTCCTGTCCATTGTGTACCTAAGAAGGGAGGCATTACTGTTGTTCCTAATGATAAAGATGAATTGATCCCACAAAGAATTGTTACAGGTTATAGAATGGTAATTGATTTCTGCAAATTAAATAAAGCTACTAAAAAGGATCATTACCCTTTACCTTCTATTGATCAAATGCTAGAAAGATTATCCAAACATACACATTTTTTCTTTCTAGATGGTTATTCTGGTTTTTCTCAAATACCTGTGTCAAAAGAGGATCAAGAAAAGACAATTTTCACTTGCCCTTTCGGCACCTTTGCTTATAGACGTATGCCTTCTGGTTTATGCAATGCACCTGCTACCTTTCAAAGATGTATGACTGCTATATTCTCTGACTTTTGTGAAAAGATTGTTGAGGTATTAATGGATGATTTTTCTGTATATGGAACTTATTTTGATGATTGCTTAAGCAACCTTGATCGAGTTTTGCAGAGATGTGAAGAAACTAATCTTGTCTTGAATTGGGAGAAGTGCCACTTTATGGTTAATGAAGGTATTGTCTTGGGGCATAAAATTTCTGAAAGTGGTATTGAAGTTGATAAAGCTAAAGTTGATGCTATTGAAAAGATGTTGTGTCCTAAGGACATTAAAGGTATAAGAAGTTTCCTTGGTCATGCCGGTTTTTATAGGAGGTTCATTAAGGACTTCTCTAAAATTTCTAGGCCTCTGACTAATCTCTTACAAAAAGATGTTCCTTTTGTATTTGATGATGATTGTGTAGAAGCATTTGAAATACTTAAGAAAGCTTTGATTTCTGCACCTATTGTTCAGCCTCCTAATTGGAATTTACCCTTCGAAATTATGTGTGATGCTAGTGATTATGCTGTAGGTGTTGTTCTAGGACAAAGAGTTGATAAGAAATTAAATGTTATCCAATGTGCTAGTAAAACTCTAGACAGTGCCCAAAGAAATTATGCTACTACTGAAAAAGAATTTTTAGTAGTTGTATTTGCTTGTGATAAGTTCAGACCTTATATTGTTGATTCTAAAGTAACTGTTCACACTGATCATGCTGCTATTAAATATCTTATGGAAAAGAAAGATGCTAAACCTAGACTTATTAGATGGGTTCTCTTGCTACAAGAATTTGATTTACTTATTATTGATAGAAAGGGAGCTGAGAATCCCGTTGCAGACAACTTGTCTAGGTTAGAGAATGTTCTTGATGACCCACTACCTATTGATGATAGCTTTCCTGATGAACAACTAGCTGTCATAAATGCTTCTCGTACTGCTCCATGGTATGCTGATTATGCTAATTACATAGTTGCTAAAGTTATACCACCTAGTTTCACATAACAGCAAAAGAAAAAGTTCTTCTATGATTTAAGACATTACTGTGATGGCCTGACTTATTAGGGATGATAGACTACTCATATCAATAAGGAATTCCTTCTTTTCCGGGGGCCCATTCGGACAGAACTCCAAAGTTAAGCGTGCTCAGCTTGGAGTAGTGTCAGGATGGGTGACCGACCGGGAAGTTGCTCCCGGGTGCGCACAAGTGAGGACAAAGTGCGCAGAAAAGACTAGTATTGATCTGTGGGGCCAGTCTAGATCCCACCAGGAGTAACGACCATCGGCGGGTGTGTTCGGGGCGTTACAAGTTGGTATCAGAGCCGACCCTCGCGGTTACACGGATGTTTGCGGACAGGTGCGCGGTCATGTTGTTCATGACGTTTGTGACCCGTCGTGGCACACGGGATGGTACATGTACCGGACTGGATGCACAGATGTATGTGCCAAAAGGGAATGTTTCTATGGCCCGACGAGGATGTCGGTTCCTCTGAGTGGGGGTGTATGTGATGGCATGACTTATTAGGGATGATAGACTACTCATATCAATAAGGAATTCCTTCTTTTCTAGGAGCCCATTCGGACAGAACTCCAAAGTTAAGCGTGCTCAGCTTGGAGTAGTGTTAGGATGGGTGACCGACCGGGGCCAGTCTAGATCCCGCCAGGAGTAACGACCACCGGCGGGTGTGTCCGGGGCGTTACAGTTACTTTTGGGATGACCCACACCTTTATAAAGAAGGAGTAGATGGTGGTATTAGACGTTGTGTACCTGAGCATGAACAGGAATAGATCCTATGCAAGTGTCACTCTAAGGCTTATGGAGGACACCATGCTGGAGATAGAACTGCACATAAGGTATTGCAATCCGGTTTTTATTGGCCTACTCTCTTTAAGGATGCCCGTAAGTTTGTCTTGTCTTGTGATGAATGTCAAAGGATTGGTAATATTAGTAGACGTCAAGAAATGCCTATGAATTATTCACTTGTTATTGAACCATTTGATGTTTGGGGCTTTGATTATATGGGACCATTTCCTTCCTCTAATGGGTATACACATATCTTAGTTGTTGTTGATTACGTTACTAAGTGGGTAGAAGCTATTCCAACTAGTAGTGATGATCATAACACCTCTATTAAGATGCTTAAAGAAGTTATTTTCCGAGTTTTGGAGTCCCTAGATATTTAATGACTGATGGTGGTTCACATTTTATTCATGGTGCTTTTCGTAAGATGCTTGCTAAGTATGCTGTTAATCATAGAATTGCATCCCCGTAGCACCCACAGTCTAGTGTTCAAGTAGAACTGGGTAATAGAGAGCTTAAATTAATTTTGCAAAAGACTGTTAATAGATCTAGAAAGAATTGGTCCAATAAACTTGATGATGCATCATGGGCTTATAGAACTGCATATAAAAATCCTATGGGTATGTCTCCATATAAAATGGTTTATGGAAAAGCTTGTCACTTACCTCTCGAACTAGAACACAAGGCATATTGGGCCATTAAAGAGCTCAACTATGACTTCAAACTTGCCGGTGAGAAGAGGCTTTTTGACATTAGCTCACTTGATGAATGGAGAACCCATGCCTATGAGAATGCCAAATTGTTTAAAGAAAAAGTTAAAAGATGGCATGACAAAAGGATACAAAAACGTGAGTTTAATGTAGGTGATTATGTATTGTTATACAACTCCCGTTTAAGATTTTTTGCAGGAAAACTCCTCTCTAAATGGGAAGGTCCTTACGTCATCGAGGAGGTCTATCGTTCCGGTGTCACAAAAATCAACAACTTCGAAGGCACAAATCCGAGAGTGGTGAACGGTTAAAGAATCAAACATTATATCTCGGGTAATCCCATAAATGTTGAAACTAATGTTATTGAAACCGTAACCCCGGAGGAATACATAAGGGACACTTTCCAGAATGTTTCAGACTCCGAAAAGGAAGAGGTATGTTGTATGTTAAGTAAACCGACTCCAAAACAGTTCTAATAGCAATTTTTCTCTGTTTTGGAATATTTAAGAAAATAGGAAAATAAGAAGCAGTCCGGGAAGGCCACGAGGGTGGAGGGCGCGCCCTACCCCCTGGGCGCTCCCCCTGCCTCGTGGGCACATCGTGTGCTCTCCAGGCTCCGTTTTCTTGCATGATACTTCTTTTAGTCGGTAAAAATTCATTATATAATCTCCTGAAGGTTTTGATCACTGTACCATGCAAATATCCTATGTTTTTGTTTCAAGCTATTTTTGCTGTAGATTTAGAGCAAGATGTCTTCTCAAGAGTCAGTCGGGGAGAGTCTGGTGTCTCATCGGATACCGGGGCCAAGAGCAAACAGCGATGCTGACCACTTTGTCCCATCAACTGAGGAAGAGATGGAGGCCTACTTGAAAATGATAGATGCCATGGAGGACGATCAAGAAGTTACTTCTCGTTTCCGAGCCGGATTCATGATGGGGGAACTACAGAGCTCATTTATTCCAAACCCGGTCATCCCTTCCAACATTAGATTTCTTTCTTATGAAAATATGAAAAAGAGTGTTACTTGTTCTCCCGCAGCTATGCAACATCCTTGGGTGAAAGGAGCTTTAGCCGTCACGGGTAAGATCCATAAGGAATTAATGGACCTCAAGCAGCAAGTCAATAAGCTCGAGGAAGAGAATCGTATCCTGAGGGGCATCATCGCCAAGAATATCACATCGACATCCCTGAAGAAAGAGACATAAACACATGGGTATGGGCACTCCCCTTGGTAACTGCCAAGCTTTGGGGAGTGCCCCGGTATCGTATCACCATCACACTTTTATCTTTACCCGTTTTTCTTAGTTCGATCCTTTTGGTAATATCTTGATCTAGTAGAATAAAGTTTTAGTATGATCTAGTTTTGAGTTTTGCTTTATGATCCTTCTATGTAATCAAGTCCGTGAGCTATATATAATAAAGATTAGTTATGAGTCAAGGGCCTGATTATTTTGCATGATCTGGAGGGAATAAAAATAAAAGAGAAGAGAAAGAATAAAAATAAATAAAGATATCATATGGATCTTATGGAGAGTAATGACTTCACATATAAAGAGTATGATGAATAAAAGTTGTTGAGAGTTGACAAACATAGTTTTCGTCATCGCTGCAATTAATAGGAAGTAATAAAGAAAGAGAGGCTCTCACATATAAATATACTATCTTGGACATCTTTTATGATTGTGAGCACTCATTAAAAATATGACATGCTAAAAAGTTAATGTTGGACAAGGAAGAGAATGTAATGGGTTATGCTTTCTTACATCCGAAATAAATTATATTGTCATGGATCATCCAACATGTTGAGCTTGCCTTTCCCCTCTCATGCTAGCCAAATTCTTTGCACCAAGTAGAGATACTACTTGTGCTTCCAAATATCCTTAAACCCAGTTTTTCCATAAGAGTCCACCATATCTACCTATGGATTAAGTAAGATCCTTCAAGTAAGTTGTCATTGTTGCAAGCAATGAAAATTGCTCTCTAAATATGTACGATTTATTAGTGTGGAGTAAATAAGCTTTATATGATCTTGTGATGTGGAAGAAATAAAAGCGACGGACTGCATAATAAAGGTCCATATCACAAGTGGCAATATAAAGTGACGTTCTTTTGCATTAAGATTTCCTGCATCCAACCATAAAAGCACATGAAAACCTCTGCTTCCCTCTATGAAGGGCCTATCTTTTATTCTTCTTATACTTCATACAAGAGTCATGGTGATCTTCACCTTTCCTTTTTACATTTAATCCGTTGCCAAGCACTGCGTGTTGGAAAGATCCTGATACATATAGCTAATTGGATGTGAGTTTTCATGAACTATTATTATTGACATTACCCTTGAGGTAAAAAGGTTGGGAGGCAAAACTATAAGCCCCTATCTTTCTCTGTGCCCGATTAAAACTTCATACCCATAAATATTGCGTGAGTGTTAGCAATTGTGAAAGACTAAATGATAGTTGAGTATGTGGACTTGCTGAAAAGCTCTTATATTGACACTTTCCGATGTTATGATAAATTGCAATTGCTTCAATGACCGAGATTATAGTTTATTAGTTTTCAATGAAGTTTCTAATTCATACTTGAAATTGTGAATGAATTGTTACTTTCGCATAAGAAATCATATGACAATATAAATACATTTTGCTGTTCTAAGAATGATCATGATGCCCTCATGTCCGTATTTTATTTTATTGACACCTCTATCTCTAAATATGTGGACATATTTTTTGATATCGGCTTCCGCTTGAGGACAAGCGAGGTCTAAGCTTGGGGGAGTTGATGTGTCCATTTTGCATCATGCTTTTATATCGATATTTATTGCACTATGGGCTGTTATGACACATTATGTCACAATACTTATGCCTATTCTCTCTTATTTTACAAGGTTTACATGAAGAGGGAGAATGCCGGCAGCTGGAATTCTGGGCTGGAAAAGGAGCAAATATCAGAGACCTATTCTGCATACCTCCAAAAGTCCTGAAACTCCACGGGAGTCATTTTCAAAATATATAAAAAATATTGGGCGAAGGAAGCACCAGAGGGGGGCCATCCACCATCCATGAGGGTGGGGGCGCGCCCTACCCCCTAGGCACGCCCCCTGCCTCGTGGGCCCCCTGGCAGGCCTCTGGTGCCCATCTTATGCTATATGAGGTCTTTCATCCGAGAAAAAATAATAAGCAAGCTCACAGGACGAAACTTCGCCGCCACGAGGCGGAACCTTGGCGGAACCAGTCTAGGGCTCCGGCGGAGCTGTTCTGCTGGGGAAACATCCCTCCGGGAGGGGGAAATCATCACCATCATCATCACCATCGATCCTCTCATCGGGACGGGGTCAATCTTCATCAACATGTTCACCGGCACCATCTCATATCAAACCCTAGTTCATCTCTTGTATCCAATCATTTTCTCAAAACCTCAGATTGGTACCTGTGGGTTACTAGTAGTGTTGATTACTCCTTGTAGTTGATGCTAGTTGGTTTATTCGGTGGAAGATCATATGTTCAAATCCTTTATGCATATTAATACCCCTCTGATTATGAACATGAATATGATTTTTGAGTAGTTATGTTTGTTCCTGAGGACATGGGAGAAGTCTTGCTATAAGTAGTCATGTGAATTTGGTATTCGTTCGATTTTTGATGAGATGTATGTTGTCTCTCCTCTAGTGGTGTTGTGTGAACGTCGACTACATAACACTTCACCATTGTTTGGGCCTAGAGGAAGGCATTGGGAAGTAATAAGTAGATGATGGGTTGCTAGAGTGACAGAAGCTTAAACCCTAGTTTATGAGTTGCTTCGTAAGGGGCTGATTTCGATCCATATGTTTCATGCTATGGTTAGGTTTACCTTAATACTTCTTTTGTAGTTGCGGATGCTTGCAAGAGGGGTTAATCATAAGTGGGGTGCTTGTCCAAGGAAGGGCAGTACCCAAGCACCGGTCCACCCACATATCAAATTATCAAAGTACTGAACGCGAATCATATGAACGTGATGAAAACTAGCTTGACGATAATTCTCATGTGTCCTCGGGAGCGCTTTCCTTTATATAAGAGTTTGTCCAGGCTTGTCCTTTGCTACAAAAAAGGATTGGGCCATCTTGCTGCAGCTTATTTACTTTTATTACTTGTTACCAGTTACAAATTACCTTATCACAAAACTATCTGTTACTGATAATTTCAGTGCTTGTAGAGAATACCTTACTAAAAACTGCTTATCATTTCTCTACCCAAACTTTTTTGGTTCACCCCAACATTACCCACTTGTCCGACTGTTGCTAAGCAGTTTTGGGATACTAAACGGACCTCCCCAGATGGTAATCTTAAATTGGTGCTCCCATTTTGCTCGCCGCTACTACGGGAATCGCTTTTGCTTTCTTTTCCTCTGGCTACTAAGATGTTTCAGTTCGCCAGGTTGTCTCTTGCCCCTTCTGCTCCTCGTTGGGTTCAACACTCTTACTTATCGAAAGGACTACGATAGATCCCCTATACTTGTGGGTCATCACCTTCCGCTTCAGCAGTTTTTTAGATGATATTCATCTGTCTATGTGTCGTCTATGATGCTAATTTCAAAAGGTTATAGATGTTGCATGTGAAACTTGGTGCTGGTGCAGTTGTGTAATGGGGTAGCTGAGTGTTGAATCTATATGATGTTGTACTCTGATGTATTTCAATTATGAAATCATGCTTCCTTAATATGAAAATGAAATATATTGTGTACTTAATATGAAATGCCGATTAGATTAATAGATGGATTATTAATAATAGTACAATTAGCCTGCTAATTGGGTTTTCTTTTGCAAACGGTTATTGGGAAAACACCGTGGGCGAGCAACTCACACAATTTTTAGAAATAAACCGTGTTCAATGAATGAACAATCACACACGACATCCTCTTGAAAACTGTTTCCATTAGGCCACCTTGCACAAATGTTTGCCACATAAAAAGTGTGTGTGATGGACAACCTATGCCACACAGTTTCTTCTATGCACCATGTGTGGTGTATTCAATAACGCAAACAATAGGGTTGTTAATATCGTCTGCAATGGCAACGCTATCACAAACGATTTAATAGGGAAAATTGTGTGTGATGCACCTTTGAACGGAAATGTTTTTCTTGGAGTGATTGTGTGGGATGTATATACAAAGGAAACATACTTCTTGGATTAACTGTGTGGGATGTACATACTAACGAAAACGTATTCCTTGGATTGACTGTGTGGAATGTACATACGAACGGAAACGTTTAGTCGCGACTGACTGTGTGGGATGTACTTACGATCGGAAACAATTTGGCCTGTATAATTGTATTTTTTAGCATAACTCACTGGTGCGCGTCGGTCCTAAACAAACGGTTTTTAACCCCTTTCCGCGACGGCCTTCCGAACCGTCGCCAAGTGAGTGTGTGCGATAGGGGGTCCTTCCCACACGACCCGGAAACCGTCGGGATATGGAACAGTGATCCAGAGGCCTTCCAAAATGTAATCGTGTGCGATGCAGCACACACTAAATTCTTTCGCATGTGTGGTATCGGTGATTAAGCATTTCTAATGACACAGTGAAACCATACGGCCTATCGTAACGAACCGTTTGGGAAACAGTATGTAAAGCACACGGGCCAACATATGAACTGTGTGCGATTTGTGCCCTATCGCACACGAGTTTTCTGCGTAACCCGTCTTCCATGCTAGACTCCATCGCACATGTTTTCCAACAATTACCGTCTACGATAATGTTCTATCACAAACGGTTCAGGAGCCCCTTCGCACGCATATAAGTGTTGCAGACCGTTTGTGATTTGTTAGGTATCACTGACGGTTGCCTCAAGAGTGACGTATGCTTTTCGTTTGGGATCCCACACGTTTCCTGAAAAAATACGACTGGGATTGTATTTTGCATTGGGCACGGTTTATTCCCAGTTCTCGTGTGCGATAACGCGATATCACAAACGGTTCCGGAGAACCTATGCACACGTAGTAGCGCTGCAAATCGTTTGCGATCTGCTGTGTATCACCGACGGTTCCGCTACGATTGACATATGCTTTCCAATGTCGATCGCACACACTCATTTAGTTGAACCGTGTGCGGAGCAATTGCCAGGTTAAAACAAAAATATCTCATTTTGAATCAGCACGCAAAAAGAAAATTCGCCACAATATTCAATTGAACAAATAAACAAAAATATCCCATTTTAAATCGGCACGCAAAAAGCAAATTTGCCACAATATTCAATTGAACAAATAGTGTCCACAGGAAGAACATTCATCAGATTTCACAACAATTACAATTGAACATATGGTAGCTAAATTCCAATGATTTGTCCACACATATATGCATTACATAATTAATCATAGTGTACGAAATACGAAGACCTCATCAGATGGAAAACAATGAATCCATGCGTTATATGTTTAGCGGCTAATTCTTACTCAATGTTTCAGGAGAAGGCATGTTGAAATCTTCATTATCACGAGTGGGATTGATGTAGTGATCCAGGAAGAAGTCGCTGATAAATCTTCGAACCATCAGCAATTCACCAGCCGGGAGCGGTTCAGGGGTCCTCGGTTTTAAGATGAGATGCAGTATTTTCAAGATCAAAATGTGCCATATGAGTGGAGTAGAAGATATTAATTAAGATAGACTTACTGGTACTAATTCGCGAGGATCGTCACAACTATCAGCAGATTTGCAGATGGAGATCATGTGTCTGCAAACATAGTGTCCACAAAGGTTGGTCCCTGCTTCTTGCTGAGGACACTGAAATTTTTTGTACAAATTTAGTCATGTATTTGTCCTGTTAGGAACAACCTAACCCGTGTTAGATGTATTATTTTTTCTTTGAACAAAATAGAAAAAGGTTTATTTAGAAGCTTGAACATTTGACTAGTGTAAGGAAAGGTATTTGCAGATTGTTGGATAAATTTTCCAAAAATAACGGATTTCGTTGTGTTACCGGAGAAACGATCTTGTGCTGCACGGGTTGTTCCGTCTTGAACAGGTTCCCTGGTTTCCATAATGCGAGCACACTGCAAATGATGATGAATTTTGACAACATCAATTATTGAACTTGATATGAATGCAAATAAATTTCAACATCATAGAATTCAATACCTATCCAAGAATTGCTGAACATGCGTCAGATCCTGAGCGTATGTTGACTCTCTGAGAGAATCGATGTAGTAAACTGTGTTCTTGTTTGGAACATGAATACCAATATCCAGTGATTGCTACATATTAAGAAAGACATGAACTTACGAATGATGTCAAAATCTGAAAGACAATCAGTGTATGCGTGGTTGTTTACATGACTCACCGTTCATGATATGGCCAGAGAAATGATTGTGCATGGGACGTGTTTTCGAAAATAAATTGAAAAGTCAAAATAAAACATTAAAGGAAAAATAAATTAAAAGAAAAATGAACAAACAAAAAAAAACAGACCCCCCCTCGCTGGGCTAAGTGGCCCAGCTGGCCACAGCCACCCAAACGGGTCGGCCCACCCCCCACCACTTAACCCCCTACACCCGTAACCCTAACCCCCGATCCACCCCACGCACCCCACTCCCCCCGATCCACCTCTCCCTCTCAATTTGGATCGGGAGACCCCCCCCACCCCCCCGCCCAACGCCCCTCGTCTCTGCCCGGGTGGCATCGACGCCGTTCGACCCCGCTGGACCTCGCCGGATGCCTCCTCGTCCCCGCCACCACACCAGTGCCCCTCGCCCCTCGCCGAGACTACCTCACCGCTGGACCTCGCCGTCCTCGTCCTCCTCCCCATTTCTGGATCTTGAAGGTCCCCCGACGCCGCCACCTGCCGCCTCGACGCCCCGTCGCCGGAACCACAACTCCGGCCCCTCGCCGAGCAGGCCTTTGCACATCTACATGGCCCAGTGAGCCGCCGTCCTTCCCCCATTTCCTCCTTGCCCGGCGACGTTCGCCACGCGCGCGCCCGACTCCGCTACCCGCCTGCACCTGCTCCTGGCGCCGGCCGCCTTCGCCGTTGTTGCGCGCGCGCATCCACGCTTGGCCCCCACCGCACGTGTTGCATGTGCCCACGCCCTCCGTCCCGCTTCACCGCACTGCCGCGCGCGCTGCCTGGCTCCCCTGGCCACGCCCGCTGCTGGCTTCAGCGCCGCCGCCCCCCCTGCTGTTTGTCGCCGCCAGCGCTGCTTGTTGCTGCAGCCCGCCACGTCCCGCGTGCCGCGCCCTACCGGCCGTCGTGCTCACCGAGTCCGGCCCCTCCCCGTGCTCGTGCAGCTGCTGCGCCGTCTTCAGCCACCGCAGCTACCTCCCCGCGGCCCCCTGCTTCGCCACTCACCGCCGCTGCAACACCTCCCGCACCCCCCGCTGGCCGCGCCATGGTCGACACCAGCACCTCCCCTCGCGCGCCCTACTGCCGCTCGTGCGGTGGCCGTCGGCAACCCGCCAGCCTCGCCCCCAATGGCCTCGGGCGCCCATGCCCCGCGCCCAATCCATCGCCCAGCGTCCGCTATGGCCCTGGCCCAATGACAGTCGGGGCCAAGCCCCCAGAACATTTAAAAAAAGATTTAGAAATAAATAAATAAATAACTTAATTAATTATGTTTAAGTAACCTAATTAACAACTCTTAATTAATTAAACAATAATTAGATTAGTTAAACCTTAATTAGAATAAACAGAGTATGACATGCGGGACCCACGCGTCAGTTTGACTAAGCCAACGGCCTATCGAATACCGATGTCATGCTGATGTCAGCAAACACTATTCTGAATGATGTTGATTTAAAATAATTAAATAAATCCTAGAAATGATTTAAATCTTTTAAAATTAATGTAAAATAATCCGTAGCTTGGATGGAAAAACTTTGTACATGAAAGTTGGTCAGAACGACGAGACGAATCCGGATACGCGGCCCATTCATCCGCCGCTCATCCCTAGCATAGCAAACACGCAACTTTTCCCTTCTGGCTCATCTGTTCGAAAACGTGAAACACTGGGGATACTTTCTCGGATGTTTTCCCCCTTCGCTGGTATCACCTACTACAGCGTTAGGGCACACCTAGCAACGCTCGTTGTCTTGTCATGCATCGTTATGCATGTGTTTGCATTGTATTCATTGTTTCTTCCCCCTCTTCTCTCTGGTAGACTACGAGACTGACGCCGCTGTTGGTGCCCCGATGGACTACGTTGTTGACAACCCCTACTTGCCAGAGCAATCAGGCAACCCCCCCCCCCCCCCTTGATCACCAGATATCGCCTATTCTTCTCTCTACTGCTTGCATTAGAGTAGTGTAGCATGTTATTGCTTTCCGTTTATCCTATCTTGATGCATAGCCTGTCCTTACTACTACTGTTGTTACCTTTGCCTGCAATCCTAATTGCTTAGTATAGGATGCTAGTATTCCATTAGTGGCCCTACATTCTTGTCCGTCTGCCATGCTATACTACCGGGCCGTGATCACTCGGGAGGTGATCACGGGTATATACTTGTATACATTATATGATACAAGTGGTGACTAAAGTCGGCTCGGCTCGTAGAGTAGCCGCAAGTGATTCCGATGTGGGGGCTGAAGGGGCAGGTGGTTCCATCCAGGTAGTGGTGGGCCTGATTTCCCGACGGCCCCAGACTATTACTTTGCGGTGGAGCGACAGGGCAGGTTGAGACCACCTAGGAGAGAGGTGGGCCTGGCCCTGGTCGGGGTCCGCGGTTACTTTAAAATAACACGCTTAATGAGATCTTGGTATTTGATCTGAGTCTGGCCACTGGCCTATATGCACTAACCAACTACGCGGGAACAGTTATGGGCACTCGACGTCGTGGTATCAGCCGAAGCCTTCTTGACGTCAGCGACTGAGCGACGCGCGCCGGATTGGACCGGAACGCCTGCTCTTGTATTAGGGAGGCTAGGTCTGCTTCCGGCCACCCTCGCAACATGCAGGTGTGCAATGGGCGATGGGCCCAGACCCCTGCACCATAGAATTTAGACCGGCGTGCTGACCTCTCTGTTGCGCTTAGGTGGGGCTGCGACGTGTTGATCTTCCGAGGCTGGGCATGACCCAACAAAGTGTGTCCGGCCAAAGGGGATCGAGCGTGTTGGAAAATGTGGTGCACCCATGCAGGGAAGTTTATCTATTCGAATAGCCGTGTCCCTCGGTAAAAGAATGACCTGGAGTTGTACCATGACCTTATGACAACTTGAACCAGATACTTAATAAAACACACCCTTCCAAGTGCCAGATACAACCCTGTAATCGCTCTCTCACAGGGCGACGAGGGGAGGATCGCCGGGTAGGATTATGCTATACAATGATACTTGGTGAACTTACCATTCTTCTATATGCTTGAAGATGGAGGCTGCCAGAAGCGTAGTCTTCGATAGGACTAGCTATCCCCCTCTTATTCTGGCATTCTGCAGTTCAGTCCACAGATACTACTCTTTTCATTGATACTGATGTCTAGTACACAACCTTCTTCTTGTAGACGTTGTTGGGCCTCCAAGTGCAGAGGTTTGTAGGACAGTAGCAAATTTCCCTGAAGTGGATGACCTAAGGTTTATCAATCCGTAGGAGGCGTAGGATAAAGATGGTCTCTCTCAAGCAACCCTGCAACCGAATAACAAAGAGTCTCTTGTGTCCCCAACACACCCAATACAATGGTAAATTGTATAGGTGCACTAATTCGGCGAAGAGATGGTGATACAAGTGGTATATGGATGTAGATATAGGTTTTTGTAATCTGAAAATATAAAAACAGTAAGGTAACTAATGATAAAAGTGAGCACAAACGGTATTGCAATGCGTTGAAACAAGGCCTAGGGTTCATACTTTCACTAGTGCAAGTTCTCTCAACAATAATAACATAATTGAATCATATAACTATCCCTCAACATGCAACAAAGAGTCACTCCAAAGTCACTAATAGCGGAGAACAAACGAAGAGATTATGGTAGGGTACGAAACCACCTCTCAGTTATTCTTTCCAATCAATCCGTTGGGCTATTCCTATAAGTGTCACAAACAACCCTAGAGTTCGTACTAGAATAACACCTTAAGACACAAATCAACCAAAACCCTAATGTCACCTAGATACTCCAATGTCACCTCAAGTATCCGTGGGTATGATTATACGATATGCATCACACAATCTCAGATTCATCTATTCAACCAACACATAGAACCCCTATCCATAGGTTCATGGGCGGAACCCGCAAGTTGATCACCAAAACATACATCAAGTGGATCAATAGAATACCCCATTGTCACCACAGGTATCCCACGCAAGACATACATCAAGTGTTCTCAAATCCTTAAAGACTCAATCCGATAAGATAACTTCAAAGAGAAAACTCAATCCATTACAAGAGAGTAGAGGGGGGGGGAACATCATAAGATCCAACATAATAGCAAAGCTCAAGATACATCAAGATCGTATCACCTCAAGAACACGAGAGAGAGAGAGAGAGATCAAACACATAGCTACTGGTACATACCCTCAGCCCCGAGGGAGAACTACTCCCTCCTCATCATGGAGAGCACCGGGATGATGAAGATGGCCACCGGAGAGGGATTGCCCCCTCCGGCAGGGTGCCGGAACGGGTCTAGATTGGTTTTCGGTGGCTACGGAGGCTTCTGGCGGTGGAACTCCCGATCTATTGTGCTCTTCGATAGTTTTAGGGTATATGGATATATATAGGCGGAAGAAATACATCAGGGGAGCCACGAGGGGCCCACGAGGGTGGAGGGCGCGCCCCCTGCCTCGTGGCTTCCTCGTTGATCCCCTGACATGCACTCCAAGTCTCCTGTATTGCTTTCTTTCCAAAAATAACTTTTCCGAAGGTTTCATTCCGTTTGGACTCCGTTTGATATTCCTTTTCTGCGAAACACTGAAACAAGGGAAAAACAGAAACTAGCACTGGGCTCTAGGTTAATAGGTTAGTCCCAAAAATCATATAAAATAGCATATAAATGCATATAAAACATCCAAGGTTGATAATATAACAGCATGGAACAATAAAAAATTATAGATACGTTGGAGACGTATCAGCATCCGCAAGCTTAATTCCTGCTCGTCCTCGAGTAGGTAAATGATAAAAACAGAATTTTTGATGTGGAATGCTACCTAACATGTTTATCCATATAGTTCTCTTTATTATGTCAAGAATATTCAGATCCATAAGATTCAAGACAAAAGTTTAATATTGACATAAAAATAATAATACATCAAGCATACTTACCAAGCAATTATGTCTTCTCAAAATAACATGGGCAAAGAAAGCTATCCCTACAAAATCATATAGTTTGGCTATGCTCCATCTTCACCACACGAAGTATTTAAATCATGCACAACCCCGATGACAAGCCAAGCAATTTTTTCATACTTTTGGTGTTCTCAAACTTTTTGAATCTTCACGCAATATATGAGCATGAGCCATGGATATAGCACTATAGGTGGAATAGGATGGTGGTTGTGGATAAGACAAAAAGGAGAAGATAGTCTCACATCAACTAGGCATATCAACGGGCTATGGAGATGCCCATCAATAGATATCAATGTGAGTGAGTAGGGATTGCCATGCAACGGATGCACTAGAGCTATAAATGTATGAAAGCTCAACAAAAGAAACTACTCGCTTGCTCACGAAGACCTAGGGCATTTTGAGGAAGCCCATCATTGGAATATACAAGCCAAGTTCTATAATGAAAGATTCCCACTAGTATATGAAAGTGACAACATAGGAGACTCTCTATCATGAAGATCGTGGTGCTACTTTGAAGCACAAGTGTGGTAAAAGGATAGTAGCATTGCCCCTTCTCTCTTTTTTCTCTCATTTTTTATTTATTTTATTTTATTTTTTATTTGGGCCTTTTCTCTTTTTTATGGACTTTTTTTCTTTTTCTTTTATTTTTCGTCCGGAGTCTCATCCCAACTTGTGGGGGAATCATAGTCTCCATCATCCTTTCCTCACTGGGACAATGCTCTAATAATGATGATCATCACACTTTTATTTACTTACAACTCATGAATTACAACTCGATACTTAGAACAAGATATGACTCTATATGAATGCCTCCGGCGGTGTACCGGGATGTGCAATGACTCATGAGTGACATGTATGAAAGAATTATGAATGGTGGCTTTGCCACAAATACAATGTCAACTACATGATCATGCATAGCAATATGACAATGATGGAGCATGTCATAATAAATGGAACGGTGGAAAGTTGCATGTCAATATATCTCGGAATGGCTATGGAAATGCCATAATAGGTAGGTATGGTGGCTGTTTTGAGGAAGGTATATGGTGGGTTTATGGTACCGGCGAAAGTTGCGCGGTACTAGAGAGGCTAGCAATGGTGGAAGGGTGAGAGTGCGTATAATCCATGGACTCAACATTAGTCATAAAGAACTCACATACTTATTGCAAAAATCTATCAGTTATCGAAACAAAGTACTACGCGCATGCTCCTAGGGGGATAGATTGGTAGGAAAAGACCATCGCTCGTCCCCGACCGCCACTCATAAGGAAGACAATAAATAAATAAATCATGCTCCGACTTCATCACATAACGGTTCACCATACGTGCATGCTATGGGAATCACAAACTTCAACACAAGTATTTCTCAAATTCACAACTACTCAACTAGCATGACTTTAATACCACCATCTCCATATCTCAAAACAATCATCAAGTATCAAACTTCTCATAGTATTCAATGCACTTTATATGAAAGTTTTTATTATACCCATCTTGGATGCCCATTATATTAGGACTAGTTTTGTCGGGGATATACCCAGCGGCGTAAACCAGCCGGAAGTATAACCCGGCCGGACTAGGCGTTTCATTGGTAAACCGCCAGAGGATTGGCGGTTTACGTGATTGGCGGTTTACATGTCTGGCGGTTTACTGGTATGACGATTCACGAGCCTGAAGATTCATTGGTGACCCGATGCGTATTCCAGATGCATGACAAGGCCCAAGGACCAGCAGGCCGGTTTAGGTTAATGGTGGGCCGGTTTAAGAGGAAAGGCATGAGGAAGGCCTGGACTTGTATCCGGTTTGTATTAGAGATAGACTAGTCCTAATCCTAATAGGACTCTACAGGTAACCCGCCCCTCCAACATATATAAGGAGGGGCAGGGCTCCCCAAAAGGGATAAGATTCACAAGTTCCACAAGTTGGACAAGTTAGGTTTAGACAATAGCTCTCGAGATAGAGCACTCTTGTAACCGTGAGCATCATCATCAATATCAATGAAGCAGGATGTAGGCTTTTACCTCCACTGTGAGGGGCCGAACCTAGGTAAAAGATCGCGTCCCTCATCCCGCTCAACCCCTCTCAAGCTACCACATAGACGCGTTGGCCTCGCGACTAAGTCCTGACGCTAAGGACATCTGCCGTGACAATTCCATGACAGTTGGCGCCCACCGTGGGGCCTGCGCACGGTGGTGTTGAGTTCTTAAAGGGATCTCTTTAGAGTTCGAGAAGTTACGACCTGCCGGATCAGCAAGAGCCGGCGTGGAAGAATTCACGTCAACTATGAAGTTCATTAGCAGAATTGTTTTGTGCTTTCATTACAGATCAAGAACTAGTACTTCGATCAGCCGACCACTAGTGCTAGCGCTTGTCACGTCAAGCTATAGTTTTTTGGTTCCGAACATCATGGCAAGTTACAGAGAGCATGCATCTGGGCGTTCAGTCGAATCCAGATGAAAGATCAATTTTTTGCTGCCACAGTTGCGTGTTGACGGAGATCGACAGGAATTGTGCTGTAAACCGCCGGACGTCGTGTCAGATCAGTCCATGTGAAAACTCGGATTTTTGGAAGGAGTAATCTGAACAGCAAGGTCCAGATTCGTTTTTTAGTCATTCTTTTTTATCAGGCCAGCCACGAGTGCTAGTACGTGAGTCTACTAGTAGTATTTGTTCTGTTTTTCAAAGGGAAGAAGACTACGATCCGGACTCTGCTCCATTGCCGAGTCGCTCGCAGCGTGCAGATCGTCGTTTACCCCCGTTCAGAGCCGCCTGGGTTTCAAACTAGCATTTATGTTGATCTCCACCTTGAGCCATTCCATGTGAATCCGCTGCTAAGTTGCTGCCGTCGAACCGCCTCCATCTTGCACTGCATCGGGGCCTCTCTCTTCACTGGAGGGTCTTGCTACTACGGCCGTGTGGCCGCAGCCTTTGCCGAGTCACTACGGGCTGGAGGAAAATCTGGACGACCCCACAACAATTTGCCGGCCTGCCACCTCCGCCTTGGAGTACCTGCTTGGTGGTAGGACATGTGGATTAATCCTGCGCTGTTAAGAAGAACAGAGGTTATCTACGGACGTTGTGTACGGATCATCTGTCGTATCAATGCACCAGGTGATATCCATCCAGTTTATTTTTTATCAGTAAATACTTGTTAATTTTTTGTGAAAACAACCACTCTGCCCTATAGTGTTGTTATATACAGATAAATTATTCATTACAAAAAGTGGTATTATACCAAGGAGGCACGTTTGGCTGTGCCGCGCAGCTTCACGGACACGCGTATCGCAGTCCGGTTTACATCAACGCGCCGGCCAACTTGCCTGTCCGCGCCACCTTACAAACGCCATGGACGACTTGCCCGTCCGCTCTCGCCGCTGGTTCACGCGTCCGCACCGGTTTATAACGCGGAGGACAACTGGCTCGTCTGTGCCGGCTTACAAGGCCGCGACTGACTCATCACTCTGAAGCCGCTTCTGATGCTGCGGTGGTTTTACTATCCGCCCAAACATCAGGTGGTATTCATCTAAATTTATGTATTAAATACTTATTGTTTTTTTGTCAAATAACAATTACTCTGTCCTGTAATATTTTTGCACAGGACAATTTTTATGCCATTCACGGACACGAGTATCGCGGTCCGGTTTACGTTGACACGCCGGTCGACTCGCCCGTCCGCCCTGGCCACCGGTTCATGTGTCCGCACCGGTTTACAACACGGGGGACAACTTGCTCGTCTGCACCGGTTTACAACACCGCGGCCGGTTCATTCGTCTGCTCGCATGGCCGACTTGCTCATGATTAATTTCAGCTTCGCTGTGGTGATCAACAATTCCGTAGTGGATATTTTCTGGCTAGCATATCAGGACAAATTGTCTATTGCAAAAAGGGATTATTATGTCGCTGAGCTATTGAATAACCCATGCCAGTTTATATCGCGATCCAGTCCGCGTCAACTCGTCAGGACCATGCGAATTTAGCGCGTGCACAGGCCGCCGTCCCCCGCAGTCCGGTCTACATCAACATATCGGGCCGCACCTGTCTACATAAGCCATTTATTGAGTATGAACAAGTCATAGCTTGGGTAGCCCAGTTTTCTTTCAAATTGGAGACAAATTATCATCAACCGCCGTTTGCACTGGATGGTTCAATGGGCAGGCGCACAAGTCGCCGCCACTACAGTTTTGTTTAACTTCAAATCGCCAGTTGGAAGGAACCATTGGCCGAGTGGGATCATTTACAACCCGCTGCAGTCACCTCAACCTTCTATGGATTCACATCGCGCTATCAACGCCAATGATGTACAAGTTATGCCGGTTTATATCACGGTCAAATATGGAGAGTCTCAAACCAACTCCTCGAGTCACCTTTGAGACTCGGGGGCTACGATGACATGACTCAGCGAATCTTGCCAGTTTCAGCAAATTTAAGAACCCCAGGACGATGAAGGGAAGGATAACCCGGTCCCAGAGGCTACTGTTATATTGATGAAAGTTTAAAGGCCATCAGAAAATTTCCGGCTTAGAAAGTATATGACAGTTATAAAATCCCGGCTCGATGAAGAAGTTCCAGATCATCTGAAATGACTCCCGTTTACAATCCAGTTCAAGAAAAATCTATTCTCCTGCAAAGCTCTGAAGCGCTCAAATCCGGTTTAAGAAATTTCCGGTTCAAAAAGGAATTAACTTCTCGCAAGTTCGAGTTTAAAGGCCGTCAGAAAATTTCCGGCTAAAATTGAAGATTCCGGCTTAAAATCCGGTTCAAGGGAAAGATGTCTCCCACAAAGCTTTGAAGGTCTCAATATCCGGTTCAAGATCCCGGTTCAAGAAGAATTTATCTCTTGCAAATAGCTGAAAATTGCCAAAGAAGACCTGCTGCCACGATGCGCGGTTCGAATATGGGTATCCCGCCTTACTAGCCTGACATATTATTGATCACATGGGGGCTTCTGCTTCATAAAGCGGGGTCTCTGTTCTTTTACATCATGTGTGGTTACACGGAGTTGTTCTAAAGCGGCCTCCGGTTTACCCCTTGAATTAGCTTTTCAAAAGCATCATGTTATATCACTTGGGGGCTTGGTCGTGTCCGAACCAATGCAATACCTCTTGATAGGCGAGAGCCACCAGATCACTTGGGGACTTGGTCATGTCTGAACCAGTCATGCCTCTTGATCGGCCTAAGGCCACAGAATCACTTGGGGGCTTGGTCGAACCCGAACCATTGCCATGCCACTTGATCGGCATAAATGCCACGGTTTCATTTGGGGACCTGGCTGACTTGAACCATAGCTACACCTATCGGGAGCTTGGTCGTGTCCGACCATGGTAACGCCATCTGATCAGCTCAAATAAGCCTCTTTTTGCAAACGGTTTTGTCATTGCCTTTGCTTCACATTTTTCTTTGAAAGATATTTCTTTCTTTTTATTGCGTTTTTTTTAAACTGACAAAGTTTTAAACCGGTTCAAACTGTCAATTACAAATTGACGGAACACGGTCAAATCTTAATCCGGAGACTATCTGCCCGGTTTGATTTTCTGTTACCATCCTATTATGGAGTAAACCGGTGTTTACCGCAACCCGGCATGGTTTTATCATAAACCGGCACAATATGGAGGGAGTTATCAGTACTCAAGATTTGGGTTATCACCCTTACTACAAAAAGTTGGTAAAACCAACAATGTGATTCAATGTCACAGGTATGATATATTTCATATTTGATTATTCTTAAGTGCAGCCTTGGTTATAAACCCGGGTTATGTGTTGGGCATTATGACCCGTCCGGCGGTAAACCGCCAGGACACTTTAAACTTGTTGTATGCAGAAACAGGTTTGTTAAACCGGCCTGGCTTTGGACTATAAGTCGCCAGTATATATATATTTGGATTGCGCCATTGGAATCATGCGCTTATAAATCATTGGGTTATATTATTCAAATAGCCAAGTTTGGCTAAATTTTCATTATGATATTGAATGAATAAGGTTTTCACAGGATTATGTTATCTTGAATAGCCAACATGGTTGGATTTTTATGGTTATTAATAACCGGTATTATTGAGGTTTTCAAAGTTGCTTTAGCGCAATGGCTATCATATTATCAATAGATATGATTTATTCTACAATTGAAGGAATAGTCCCGAGTCGCTGCAGGCTTATAACCCGGCACTTGGGGGCTACATTATTCAAATCGAGATTACATGCAAGTCTCATGTCGCTGCAAGCATGCATCATGACACTTGGGGGCTACCAATTGCTCATGTCAACAATTCAAGGTACACAAGTTTTCGTCCATAATATTGAAGGATCCATTGCTCAGTTGGTAAAGCACAAAGCTCTTAACCTTGTGGACATGGGTTCAAGCCCTACGATGGATGCTACATTATAAGATGTTATTTTTATTGAAGTATATATTAAGTCCCAGTTCAGTATTATCTTACTAAGCCGGCCCTTGGGGGCTACACATCACTGCTAAAATCTACATTATTATATTTACAAAGTTCCTGCTCATTATTGCATAATGACCCGGTCCTTGGGGGTTACACTGATTGAAGTTTTTATAAGCAAATTACAAGTCCCAGGTTGCTGCAAGCATGACAACCCGGCACTTGGGGGCTACATATATGGAGTATTCAGTTTATATGATTGAGATGAACTAATCGGATTTCTTCAAGGTTGAAACACTTATTGGAGCAAGTCTTAAGTTATCACTATGTTCTCCTCTTAAGACTTTGGGGCTACAGGTATTATGCATATAAAGGAGGAACATCTTCATTTTATCAGTTTTGAGCAAATCAGGAAGATCAATTACATGACCCGGTGTCGACAACAATTATGACCCGGTGCCATCAATATTTATAAACCGGCCATTTTGGTAATATTAAACCGGCAAGTTTTACATCTTCAAACCGGCTGAATATCAGATAAGTATTTTCAGACCCATATTTCTTAAACCGGCGCTTTGGGAGCTGAGTTAAAGGAGTTATTCTTCACAATATTTCTCGGTGACAAACCAATGTCGGCAAATTGATTATGAAGCTGGCCTGTTGACCCGGATTTCCCAGAAGGAGGAAATAACAAGGACTTAAGGATGATCAGGTACCGGTTTATAAAAATTCTTAACCCGGAGCATAACCTGTCAAATTTGTTCTTGTGTTTATTTTGCAGCATAAGTTTACCATGAATAAATCCAAGCTAAACTTGGGGGCTAATGTCGGGGATATACCCCGCGGCGTAAACTGGCCGGAAGTATAACCCGGTCGGACTAGGCGTTTCATTGGTAAACCGCCAGAGGATTGGCAGTTTACGTGATTGGCGGTTTACATGTCTGGCGGTTTACGTGTCTGGCGGTTTACTGGTATGACAATTCACGAGCCTGAAAATTCATTGGTGACCCGGCGCATATTCCAGATGCATGACAAGGCCCAAGGACTAGCAGGCCGGTTTAGGTTAATGGTGGGCCGGTTTAAGAGGAAAGGCATGAGGAAGACCTGGACTTGTATCCGGTTTGTATTAGAGATAGACTAGTCCTAATCCTAATAGGACTCTACAGGTAACCCGCCCCTCCAACATATATAAGGAGGGGCAGGGCTCCCCAAAAGGGACAAGATTCACAAGTTCCACAAGTTGGACAAGTTAGGTTTAGACAATAGCTCTCGAGATAGAGCACTCTTGTAACCGTGATCATCATCATCAATATCAATGAAGCAGGATGTAGGCTTTTACCTCCACCGTGAGGGGCCGAACCTGGGTAAAACATCGCGTCTCTCGTCCCGCTCAACCCCTCTCAAGCTACCACATAGACGCATTGGCCTCGCGACTAAGTCCTGACGCTAAGGACATCTGCCGTGACAATTCCATGACAAGTTTCATAACCAAAGCAACCTACCATGTTGTTCTAAAGACTCTCAAAATAATATAAGTGAAGCACGAGAGTTCATCCAATTCTTCAAAATAAAACCACCACCATGCTCTAAAAAGATATAAGTGGAGCACTAGAGCAAACGACAAACTACTCCGAAAGATATAAATGAAGATCAATGAGTAGTCGAATAATCATGCAATTATATGAAGACTCTAACATTTATGAATTTCAGATCTTGGTATTTTATTAAAACAGCAAGCAAAACTAAATAAAATAAAATGACGCTCCAAGCAAAACACATATCATGTGGCAAATAAAAATATAGCTCCAAGTCTCCTGTATTGCTTTCTTTCCAAAAATAACTTTTCCGAAGGTTTCATTCCGTTTGGACTCCGTTTCATATTCCTTTTCTGCGAAACACTGAAACAAGGGAAAAACAGAAACTGGCACTGGGCTCTGGGTTAATAGGTTAGTCCCAAAAGTCATATAAAATAGCATATAAATGCATATAAAACATCCAAGGTTGATAATATAATAGCATGGAACAATCAAAAATTATAGATACGTTGGAGACGTATCAGATACCAATGCATATGTAGTGTAGATCCTTGCTTGCGAGTACTTTGGATGAGTACTCATGGTTGCTTTCCTACTTCTTTTCCCCCTTTTCCCGGTTACTGCGATGATATGATGGAGTCCAGGAGCCAGAGGATCCCGAGGATGATTCTACGTGGAGTTCGACTTCGAGGAGTAGTTAGGAGGTCCCAGGCAGGAGGCCTTGCCTTTTCGATCGTTTCTACTTTTGTGCTAGCCTTCTTAAGGCAATCTTGTTTTACTTATGTTTGTACTCAGATATTATTGCTTCCGCTGACTATTATGTATTTGAGCTTATGTATTCGAGCCCTCGAGGCCCCTGACTTGTAATATAAAGCTTGTATTATTTTAATTTGTGTCTAGAGTTGTGTTGTGATATCCTCCCATGAGTCCTTGATCTTGATCGTACACATTTGCGTGTATGATTAGTGCACGGTCAAATCAGGGGCGTCACAAGTTGGTATCAGAGCCGACTGCCTGTAGGAATCCCCCTTGCACACTCCTTGGCCGAAGTCGAGTCTAGACATTGCAAAACTTTTTACTAACATGGCTGTGTGTCTTACGGGCCCACGTCGCCATTGGGTGGTACTAGGATCTTTTACTCCTCGTCTATACTCTGGGACTCTCATCTCTCTTCTAATCAGGTTAAATGAGTTTTGCCAACTCTAACATTAGGATGTCATGATCACTTCCAACCGGAGATCCCCTTATTACCGATGATCGCCTGCTGCACCAGAAGATTCCAGAAGCACTCTGCGATGTTCTTGTGAGACTTAGTGCCATCATTTTTGCAATTCCCTTCCATCGATAAACCTCTATGTATAACCACATACACTTGCCGTTCTTACTATCATTCCCCGCTGATCTTGTTATTACAAGATACACTGATACTCTTTTTATTGTTTTGAGAATCCATTATGCTTGCTGCCTCAGCTCCATTTCCGCTTTAATACACCTAAGGATAATTCCTCACACTCCTCAAGGATTTGTTCATCCCCAGTTGATCATGTGTTTCACAAAATTCTTTGAAATGCTATTCGGTCTTCCAGAAATCCTTAGCAGCCTATTGCTCTTGAAATTCTTGCCTGCTTGCATTATGGTTAATTCCATATGTCTAGTAGTCTTCGTTGACATCCCTTGTCCTTGCCATTTTGAGCCTAATGATTTATTGTGTGTCAATGCACGCAATCATTAGATGACCCTTAAAAATAATCCTTCCGGTTCAGCCGTCAATCCAGATATGAACTAGTTCTCGGAAAATCAAACTATGATTGATTGCCGATCTATGTCTATTCAACTTACTTAACTCTTGATCAGAGCCTCTGCTTCTGATCCCTTGATTTGGAAATCATAAATTCCTTTGCATCTGAACTTTGAATTAGTTAGTTATTTCTATAATGCCATGCCTTTGCATTATTTCTTCCTCTGATTGTGTGTCGATGCTCACATCAGCTTCATTATGGACCGTCAGATCCTTTGTTGAAATTATCATCCGACAGTGTCCTTCGTATACTAAACCTCAAGTAGTTCTTTCCCCTGATACATAATGCCATTGGTAAATCCTCTTATCTAATTGGACAACCATGCTTTGTTGTTGAGCTGATGATAATTACTCTTGAAGCTTGTAGTATATGTTTCTAAGATGCCCTGATGGGTTGAACCTATGCCTTCCTTAATCTGTGTGAACCCGAAAGTTTTCCAAGGTTCATACTCCTCTGGTAATTCGCCAGATAGATCTTCGCACTCAAATAATTTTTAGTAGAGAAGTGAATGAAAGGTTATGCATTGAAGAAGTGGGAGTCGACCTTGAACCTTGTGTTCATGCCCATGGACACGATGTAGATCTTATCATTAAAGCTTATCTTAAATTAATTATTCCCTTGGTATAAGTTCATCTTAGATATGGGATCTGGCCTTTTGCAATCGTGGTTCCGACCATATTCTCCTTCTTTTATCCCATTTATCGAAGAGTTAAAATACTTGTCTTCTCATATCAGTACGCCTGCCCAACCTCTATTTTGATCTACCTTCGAGTATTACCCCCTGGTACCTTGAGGATATCACGCCATTGCACTACATCTTATAAATTTGTGATGAAGTAGTACCCTTCCCTGTCTTAGTCACTTCACGGGTTTTGGGTTGTCGTCAATCGAGAACACCGAATAGTGAATCGAATCCACACTGTAATTCAGTACTCCTAGTACTTTATTGTCGGGAAGTTTAATACTCCATCATGTCGGTTCTGGACCTACAGACTACTTAGCAGGCAGATTTGAAGCATCAGACTGCTTAACAGTCTGTTCCACCAGGTTGGTCTGCTGAGCATGTGCTGCAGCTGGGTCTCCCCCAGCTGCTTCAGCGGCCGGCATCTGAACCGGTGGTGTGATGACCCACAAGTATAGCGGATCTATCGTAGTCCTTTCGATAAGTAAGAGTGTCGAACCCAACGAGGAGCAGAAGGAAATGATAAACGGTTTTCAGCAAGGTATTCTCTGTAAGTACTGAAATAAGTGGTAACAGATAGTTTTGTGATGAGATAATTTGTAACGAGCAACAAATAACAAAAGTAAATAAAGTGCAGCAAGGTGGCCCAATCCTTTTTGTAGCAAAGGACAAGCCTGGACAAACTCTTATATAAGGAAAAGCGCTCCCGAGGACACATGGGAATATCGTCAAGCTAGTTTTCATCACGTTCATATGATTCGCGTTCGGTACTTTGATAATTTGACATGTGGGTGGACCGGTACTTGGGTGCTGTTCTTACTTAAACAAGCATCCCACTTATGATTAACCTCTACTGCAAGCATCCGCAACTACAACAAAAGTATTAAGGTAAACCTAACCATAGCATGAAACATATGGATCCAAATCAGCCCCTTACGAAGCAACGCATAAACTAGGGTTTAAGCTTCTGTCACTCTAGAAACCCATCATCTACTTATTACTTCCCAATGCCTTCCTCTAGGCCCAAATAATGGTGAAGTTTTATGTAGTTGACATTCACATAACACCACTAGAGGCTAGACAACATACATCTCATCAAAATATCGAACGAATACCAAATTCACATGACTACTAATAGAAAGACTTCTCCCTTGTCCTCAGGAACAAATGTAACTACTCACAAAGAATATTCATGTTCATAATCATAGGGGTAATAATATGCATAAAGGATCTGAACATATGATCTTCCACCAATTAAACCAACTAGCATCAACTACAAGGAGTAATTAACACTACTAGCAACCTACTAGCACCAATCTCGGACTTGGAGACAAGAATTGGATACAAGAGATGAACTAGGGTTTTGAGATGAGATGGTGCTGATGAAGATGTTGATGGAGATTGCCCTCTCCCGATGAGAGGAGCGTTGGCGATGACGATGGCGATGATTTCCCCCTCTGGGAGGGGAGTTTCCCCAACAGAACAGCTCTGTCGGAGCTCTAGATTGGATCCGCCAAGGTTCCGCCTCGTGGCGGCGGAGTTTCGTCCTAAAAGGTTGCTTCTTATTTTTTTCTCGACGAAAGACTTCATATAGGAGAAGATGGTCATCGGAGAGCCACCAGGGGGCCCACGAGGCAGGGGGCGCGCCCCCACCCTCGTGAGAAGGGTGTGGGCCCCCTGGTCTTCATCTTTGGCGAGGATTTTTCATTATTTATTATAAGGTGTTCCGTGGAGTTTCAGGACTTTTGGAGTTGTGTAGAATAGGTCTCTAATATTTGCTCCTTTTCCAGCCCAGAATTCCAGCTGCCGGCATTCTCCCTCCTTATGTAAACCATGTAAAATAAGAGAGAATAGCCATAAATATTGTGACATAATGTGAAATAACAGCCCATAATGCAATAAATATTGATATAAAAGCATGATGCAAAATGGACGTATCAACTCCCCCAAGCTTAGAACTCGCTTGTCCTCATGCGAAAAGCCGAAATCGAAAAATATGCCCACATGTTTAGAGATGAAGGTGTCGATAAAAATAAAATACGGACATGAGGGCATCATGATCATTCTTATAACAACAACTTATATATTTTTGTCATATGATCTCTAATGCTAGAGTAATAATTCAATCACAATATCAAGTATGAATCGTAAACTTCATTGAAAACTAACAAACTACAATCTCGGTCATTGAAGCAATTGCAATTTATCATAACATAGGAAAGAGTCAATGTATAAGGGCTTTTCAGCATGTCCACATACTCAACTATCATATAATCTTTCACAATTGCTGACACTCACGCAATACTTATGGGTGTGGAGTTTTAATCGGACACAGATAAAGATAGGGGCTTATAGTCTTGCCTCCCAACGTTTTACCTCAAGGGTAATGTCAACAGTAATAGTTCATGAAAACTCACATCCAATTAGCCATATATACCAGGATCTTTCCAACATACTGTGCTTGCCAAAGGATAAAGTGTAAAAAAGGAAGGGTGAAAATCACCATGACTCTTGCATAAGGTAGAAGATAATGATAAAAGATAGGCCCTTCGCAGAGGGAAGCAGAGGTTGCCATGCGCTTTTATGGTTGGATGCACAAAATCTTAATGCGAAAGAACGTTACTTTATATTGCCCCTTGTGATATGAACCTTTATTATGTAGTCCGTCGCTTTTATTACTTCTGCATCACAAGATCGTATAAATCTTATTTCTCCCACACCAATCAATCATACATATTTAGAGAGCAATTTTTATTGCTTTGCACCGATGACAACTTACTTGAAGGATCTTATTCAATCCATAGGTAGATATGGTGGACTCTCATGGCAAAACTGGTTTAAGGGTATTTGGAAGCACAAGTAGTATCTCTACTTGGTGCAATGAATTTGGCTAGCATGAGGGGGAAAGGCAAGCTCATCATGTTGGAAGATCCAAGACAATATAATTTATCTTAGATGTAAGAAAACATAACCCATTACGTTGTCTTCCTTATCCAATGTCAACTCTTTAGCATGTCATATTTTAATGAGTGCTCACGATCATAAAAGATGTCCAAGATAGTACATCTATATGTGAAGACCTCTCTTTCTTTATTACTTCCTATTAATTGCAACGATGACCAAAACTATGCTTGTCAACTCTCAACAACTTTTATTTCTTTCTCTTTTCTTTTATTCACTTAGGATCATGGCAAAACAATCAAGCCCTTGAATCAACACTAATCTTTATTATATAGCTCACGGACTCGATTACATAGAAGGATAATAAAGCAAAACTCACAACTACATCATGCCATAAACTTTATTCTACTAGATCAAAATACTACTAATAAGATTGAACTAAGAAAAATGGTAAAGACGAAAGTGATGGTGATACGATACCGGGGCACTCCCCCAAGCTTGGCAGTTGCCAAGTGGAGTGCCCATACCCAGATACTCAATTCTTCTTTGTTGGAGGAGACGGTGGTGATTTTGTTAATGGTGTAGGCTTCTTCCTTAATTTGCGTTTGAGGACAGAATTTTGGTCCCTTAGGTCCTCGATCTCCTGCTCCAAGCTCAGTATCTTTTTGCATAGTTCCTGCTTGTTCTCCTGCAAGAGGCGAAAACGGATGAACTCGATCTTAGGTTTCTTTACCCTATCCGGGAGGCTTGACTTTTTGAACTCTACATGCATGTCCCCAGGTTGAGGTAGTGGGACTTCATCTTCATCTAAGATCGTCTCCTCCTTTCTCTTGGGTTCATAGCCTTCTTCTTCTTCCGTAGTCCAAGCACAATGCTCCACATCCCCATAAACCTTAGGATCTGCAAGGTAATCAGCCACATAGCTTTCTCCTTCCGAATCCTGGGACGACATGTTGCTCTGTCTACAGCAGGACATCTCAAAACAAAGACAAGAGATTTTTGCGTGATACGGGAGTCAAAACCTTCGGGAGAATATATAATGAATTTTTACCGACCAAAATACGTATCGTGCAAGAAAGCGGAGTCTGGAAGGCACACAAGGAGCTCACGAGGTAGGGGCGCACCTAGGGGGTAGGGCGCGCCCTCCACCCTCGTGAGGCCCTCGTGTCCTTCCCGGACTGCTACTTAATTTTCTATTTTTCTAAATATTCCAAAATAGAGAAATATTGCCTTAAAAATTGTTTTGGAGTCGGTTTACTTACCGTACCACATACCTATTCCTTTTCGGAGTCTGAAACGTTCTGGAAAGTGTCCCTTATGTATTCCTCCGGGGTTACGATTTCAATAATATTGGTTTCAACATTTATGGGATTACGTGAGATATAATGTTTGATTCTTTGACCGTTTACCACCTTCGGATTTGTGCCTTCGAAGTTGTTGATTTTTATGGCACCGGAATGATAGACCTCCTCGATAACATAGGGCCCTTCCCATTTAGAGAGAAGTTTCCCTGCAAAAAATCTTAAACGAGAGTTGTATAACAATACATAATCACCTACATTAAACTCACGCTTTTGTATCCTTTTGTCATGCCATCTTTTAACCTTTTCTTTAAACAACTTGGCATTTTCATAAGCTTGGGTTCTCCATTCATCAAGTGAGCTAATATCAAATAACCTCTTTTCATCGGGAAGTTTGAAATCATAGTTGAGCTCTTTAATAGCCCAATATGCCTTTTGTTCTAGTTTTTTATACGGAGACATACCCATAGGATTTTTATATGCAGTTCTATAGGCCCATAATGCATCATCAAGTTTCTTGGACCAATTCTTTCTAGACCTATTGTCAGTCTTTTGCAAAATTAGTTTGAGTTCTCTATTACTCAATTCTACTTGACCACTAGACTGAGGTGATACGGAGATGCAATTCTATGATTGACGTCATATTTAGCAAGCATTTTACGGAAAGCACCATGAATAAAATGTGAACCACCATCAGTCATTAAATATCTAGGGACTCCAAACCTCGGAAAAATAACTTCTTTAAGCATTTTAATAGAAGTGTTATGATCAGCACTACTAGTTGGAATAGCTTCTACCCACTTAGTAACGTAATCAACAGCAACTAAAATATGTGTATATCCATTAGAGGCAGGAAAAGGTCCCATATAATCAAAGCCCCAAACATCAAACGGTTCAATAACAAGTGAATAGTTCATAGGCATTTCTTGACATCGACTAATATTACCAATTCTTTGACATTCATCACAATATAGGACAAACTTACGGGCATCCTTGAAGAGAGTAGGACAATAAAAACCGGATTGCAATACCTTATGTGCAGTTCTATCTCCCGCGTGGTGTCCTCCATAAGTTTCGGAGTAGCACTTGCGTAGGATATGTTCCTGTTCATGCTCAGGTACACAACGTCTAATAACACCATCTACTCCTTCCTTATAAAGATGTGGGTCATCCCAAAAGTAATGTCTCAAATCATAGAAGAACTTTTTCTTTTGTTGGTATGTGAAGCTAGGTGGTATAAATTTAGCAACTATGTAATTAGCATAATCAGCATACCAAGGGGTACTACGAGAAGTACTTATGACATTTAATTGTTCATCAGGAAAGCTATCATCAATAGGTAGTGGGTCATCAAGAACATTCTCTAACCTAGATAAGTTGTCTGCAATAGGGTTCTCAGCTCCTTTTCTATCAACAATATGCAAATCAAATTGTTGTAGCAAGAGAACCCATCTAATAAGTCTAGGTTTAGCATCTTTCTTCTCCATAAGATATTTAATAGCAGCATGATCAGTGTGGATAGTTACTTTAGAATCAACAATATAAGGTCTGAACTTATCACAAGCAAATACAATTGCTAAAAGTTCTTTTTCATTAGTAGCATAATTACTTTGAGCATTGTCTAGAGTCTTGCTAGCATAATGGATAACATTTTATTTCTTATCAACTCTTTGCCCTAGAACAGCACCCCTACAGCATAATCGCTAGCATCACACATAATTTCAAAGGGTAAATTCCAATCAGGTGGCTGAACAATAGGTGCAGAGACTAATGCTTTCTTAAGTATTTCAAATGCATCTACACAATCATCATCAAAGACAAATGGTATATCTTTTTTAATAAATTAGTTAGAGGCCGAGAAATTTTTGAGAAGTCCTTGATGAACCTCCTATAAAATCCGGCATGACCAAGGAAACTTCTTATACCTTTGATGTCCTTGGGACATGGCATCTTTTCAATAGCATCAACCTTGGCTTTATCAACTTCAATACCTCTTTCAGAAACTTTATGCCCCAAGACAATACCCTCATTAACCATAAAGTGGCACTTTTCCCAATTCAAGACAAGATTAGTTTCTTCACATCTCTGCAAAACTCGATCAAGATTTCTCAAGCAATCATCAAAAAAAGGTCCATAGACAAAAAAGTCGTCCATGAAAACCTCACAAATCTTTTCACAAAAGTCAGAGAATATAGCCATCATGCATCTTTGAAAGGTAGCAGGTGCATTACATAAACCAAAAGGCATACGTCTATAAGCAAAAGTACCAAAAGGGCATGTAAAATTAGTCTTTGATTGATATTTAGCCGACACAGGTATTTGAGAGAAACCAGAATAACCATCTAGAAAGCAGTAATGTGTATGTTTGCATAATCTTTCTAGCATTTGATCGATAAAAGGTAAGGGGTAATGATCTTTCTTAGTAGCCTTATTTAATTTGTGGAAATCAATTACCATCCTATAACTGGTAATAATTCTTTGTGGAATCAATTCATCTTTATCATTAGGAACAACAGTAATACTTCCCTTCTTAGGGACACAATGAACAGGACTTACCCACTGACTATCAGCAACGAGATAAATTATACCTGCCTCTAGAAGCTTTAGTATTTCTTTTCTTACCACTTCTTTCATTTTAGGATTCAGACGTCGTTGAGGATCATGAACTGGTTTGGCATCTGCTTCCAAATTTATTTTATGTTAACATAGACTGGGACTAATGCCCTTAAGATCATCAAGAGTATATCCAATATAAGCACGGTGCTTCTTCAGAGTTTTCAATAATCTTTCTTCTTCATGCTCTGAAAGGTTAGCACTAATAATAACAGGATATATCTTCTTTTCATCAAGATAAGCATATTTAAGATTATCAGGCAACGGTTTAAGCTCAAACATGGGATCACCCTTAGGTGGAGGGGGATCCCCTAGGATTTCAACATGCAAATTGTGTTTTAGCATAGGTTCTTGTTTAAAGAATACTTCATCTATTTCCCTTCTTTCATTCATAAACATATCATTCTCATGGTCTAGCAAATATTGTTCTAAAGGATCATTAGGTGGTACGGCAATAGAAGCAAGACCAATAATTTCATCCTTACTAGCAATTCTTCTTCGCAATGTTGTTTACTAAATTTAGAGAAATTAAACTCATGAGTCATATCATCCAAGCCAATAGTAACAACATTCTTTGTGCAATCTATGGTAGCATTAACAATATTTAAGAAGGGTCTACCAAATATAATGGGACAAAAGCTATCTTGTGGGGAACCAAGAACAAGAAAATCAGCAGGATATTTAGTTTTCCCACACAAGACCTCAACATCTGTAACAATTCCCATTGGTGAAATAGTATCTCTATTAGCAAGTTTAATAGTGACATCAATATCTTCTAACTCAATAGGTGCAATATCATGCATAATTTCGTTGTATAAGTCAATAGGTATTGCACTAGGACTAGCACCCATATCACATAAGCCATGATAACAATGATCTCCTATTTTAACAGAAATAACAGGCATGCCTATCACAGGTCTAGGTTTATCTGTATCACGGGGTTTAGCAATTCTAGCAGTTTCATCACAGAAATAAATAACATGCCCATCTATATTATCAGACAAGAGCTCTTTAACAATAGCAATATTAGGTTCTACTTTAACTTGCTCAGGAGGTGTATATGTTTTAATATTGCTTTTACAAACCATAGTTGAAGCTTTAGCATGATCCTTTATCCTAACAGGGAAAGGTGGTTTCTCAACATAAGAAGTAGGAACAATAGGATCATTATAAGTGATAGTCTTTTCTTCAAGTTTAATAGGTGCAGCTACTTTTACTTATATGGGAGGATGATATTTAAACCACTTCTCCTTAGGGAGATCAACATAAGTAGCAAAAGATTCACAGAAAGAAGCTACTATCTCAGAATCAAGTCCATACTTAGTGCTAAACTTACGGAAAATATCGGTATCCATAAAAGATTTAACACAATCAAACTTAGGTGTCATACCTGACTCCTTACCATTGTCGAGGTCCCAATCTTCAGAGTTGCGTTTAATTCTATCCAATAAATCCCATCTAAATCCAATAGTCTTCATCATAAAAGAGCCAGCACAAGAAGTATGGAGCATGGTGCGATTATTTTCAGAAAGCCGAGCATAAATTTTTTGAAGAATTGTTTCTCTTGGAAGCTCATGATTGGGGCATGAATATAACATTGATTTAAGCCTCCCCCAAGCTTTAGCGATGCTTTCTCCTTCGCGAGGCCAAAAATTATATATATAATTGTGATCACGATGAACAAGATGCATAGGGTAATACTTTTGATGAAATTCCAATTTCAATCTTCTATAGTTCCATGATCCCATATCATCACATAGCCTATACCATGTCAATGCGTCTCCCTTCAAAGATAAAGGGAAGACCTTCTTCTTAGCAACATCATCGGGAATACCTGCAAGCTTAAATAATCCACAAACTTAATCCACATATATTAGGTGTTCATCAGGATGCTTTGTTCCATCTCCTGTAAAAGGATTAGCTAGCAGTTTTTCTATTATACTCGAAGGATACTCATAAGGAATTTCATTTTCAATAGGTTCAGTAGGTTGAGGAGCAACTCTTTTCTCTACTGGTCGGGGTGAAGATACCCCGAACAAGCCCCTCGGAGGATTACTTTCCATAGTAACAAGTGACAGTAAATTTCAGCACACTATATAAATTTTTCCTTACCAAATTCCACCTACCAAAGGTGCTTCACTCCCCGGCAACGGCGCCAGAAAAGAGTCTTGATGACCCACAAGTATAGGGGATCTATCGTAGTCCTTTCGATAAGTAACAGTGTCGAACCCAACGAGGAGCAGAAAGAAATGATAAACGGTTCAGCAAGGTATTCTCTGCAAGTACTGAAATAAGTGGTAACAGATAATTTTTGTGATGAGATAATTTTTAACGAGCAACAAATAACAAAAGTAAATAAAGTGCAGCAAGGTGGCCCAATCCTTTTTGTAGCAAAGGACAAGCCTGGACAAACTCTTATATAAGGAAAAGCGCTCCCGAGGACACATGGGAATATCGTCAAGCTAGTTTTCATCACGTTCATACGATTCACGTTCGGTACTTTGATAATTTGACATGTGGGTGGACTGGTGCTTGGGTGTTGTTCTTACTGAACAAGCATCCCACTTATGATTAACCTCTACTGCAAGCATCCGCAACTACAACAAAAGTATTAAGGTAAACCTAACCATAGCATGAAACATATGGATCCAAATCAGCCCCTTACGAAGCAACACATAAACTAGGGTTTAAGCTTCTGTCACTCTAGCAACCCATCATCTACTTATTACTTCCCAATGCCTTCCTCTAGGCCCAAATAATGGTGAAGTGTTGTGTAGTCAACATTCACATAACACCACTAGAGGCTAGACAACATACATCTCATCAAAATATCGAACGAATACCAAATTCACATGACTACTAATAGAAAGACTTCTCCCTTGTCCTCAGGAACAAACGTAACTACTCACAAAGCATATTCATGTTCATAATCAGAGGGGTAATAATATGCATAAAGGATCTGAACATATGATCTTCCACCAATTAAACCAACTAGCATCAACTACAAGGAGTAATTAACACTACTAGCAACCTACTAGCACCAATCCCGGACTTGGAGACAAGAATTGGATACAAGAGATGAACTAGGGTTTTGAGATGAGATGGTGCTGATGAAGATGTTGATGGAGATTGCCCTCTCCCGATGAGAGGAGCGTTGGTGATGATGATGGCGATGATTTCCCCCTCCGGGAGGGAAGTTTCCCCGGCAGAACAGCTCTGCCGGAGCTCTAGATTGGATCCGCCAAGGTTCCGCCTCGTGGCGGCGGAGTTTCGTCCCGAAAGTTTGCTTCTTATTTTTTTGTCGACAAAAGACTTCATATAGGAGAAGATGGTCATTGGAGAGCCACGAGGGGGCCCACGAGGCAGGGGGCGCGCCCTAGGGGGGCGCGCCCCCCACCCTCGTGAGAAGGGTGTGGGCCCCCTGGCTTCATCTTTGGCGAGGAATTTTTCATTATTTATTATAAGGTGTTCCGTGGAGTTTCAGGACTTTTGGAGTTGTGCAGAATAGGTCTCTAATATTTGCTCCTTTTCCAGCCCAGAATTCCAGCTGCCGGCATTCTCCCTCCTTATGTAAACCTTGTAAAATAAGAGAGAATAGCCATAAGTATTATGACATAATGTGAAATAACAGCCCATAATGCAATAAATATTGATATAAAAGCATGATGCAAAATGGACGTATCATGGTGCGTCATCAGCAGTTGTAGGCCTTGCCACTGGCTGCTTTGGGGAGGAGGATGACATGGCCTGTTCGCCCCAAAGTCAGGCCGGCTGATCACAGGTTGATGAATCAGCCCGCGAGAGCTGCTGTGGCAAGGAGAGCATCACCGATTGAGGGGTGACAGTGGTTGCTCTTGGCGGGGCTTCAGGAATCTCATCGATGAACTCTATTTACTTTTGTGGCCACTGGATGTGATGTAGCGGTGTTTCTCCCAAGGTCCATTGCTCATTGAAGTCTCCTAGGACATTCTTCAGGGCAAATTCATTGAATCCAGGCTTTACTTCAGTCACGTAGCACTTCACACAGCCCGACTTCAATGGCACATTGTCCAAGAAGAGGCCATCTTCCAAGAAGGGTGGGCAAACCCAGGCTGTTGCACATTCTAATGTACCTTCATAATGTGTAAGCACGCCCTTCAGTCTGTCTTTCATTGCAGATAGATCAGATATAGCATCATCACGAGCAGCTGCAGTCTCAGTGTCGCCGGGGTCAGCTGATGCACAACTACTCTCGTGCAGTGTTGTCGTGCAATAAGCAGCATCATCCATGCCCGCCTCCCCTCCCATCTGCTGGCTATCTGTCAGTGTTAGAGTCTTCTGCATCATCATTGACTCCTCAACATCCTTTCAAACAGCTGGATAAATCTCCTTCTTCAACTTTTCAAACAATGCATTCTGCTTCATTTCACTCCTCACTTTTTTCATGCTGAGCTTCTCTTCTTTGCTGAGTGTGAAAGCCCTCTTGTGTGGGACATTAACACCTATACCCCTTGCACGGCCAGGGGGCTCTTTTGTGTCCAAAGCAATGGACAGAATGTCACATGGCCCTAAGTTCCCGTAGAACCTTCCAGGGATCTTGGAAGCCTCTACCATCACTTCATATAGTTTGGCGTCACGTGTGTTTTCAAAGTAATAAGTTCCGTCATCACGCCTCTTTGCACGTGCCCGCAAGTAGTCTTTGGCGCGTTCGCCCTTGATTTCACTAAAGGATGGATTCCCACCCGCCGCTACTGCTTCTTTGTCCTCCTGTTCCCATATCAGTTTCATGTCGTAGTATCCTGCCACACCCATACGGTGGGGGTGTATGTTCTTCTTCTGAAGTTCCGATTGCTTGAAACTCTTCGCAGCAAACTCTGGAGTTTCCCTGACCCTTTTGAATTCTGCCCAGTCTGCCTTTGTAATTTGGGGGTATGCGGGGATTGGGTCCTTGCCTTCACTCAAGTACTTCTTGTACAACACATGCTTCCAGTTTCTCCAAGCATCCCTAGCCTTCTTCAGTGCAGTGTGTTCCACCTGCATTCTCCACTGCTTTGGAACGTCGAAGTGATCCATGATCTCCCCGACTATCCTTTGTCATGTTTCTGTGTCAGCCTTCCGAAACCCCGACAGATTAATGTTGAGCCTTGCCCTGCCAACAAATCCACACAAACTCCTGAACCTCATGCGTGCTTTATCTGGTTTAGTTGGAGCCCAGGACTTTAAATCAATCTCGGTTACTTCATATACACCTTTAGGCTGGTGTGTGGGCTTCCTTGGAGCGTTCCTCCGTGTGCTGACCGGAAGGGTAATTGTTGCAGCTCTATCCCGTTCAAGACTACTCGATCCCTCACAATCTGCTGAAGACCTAGGGTTGTCTGAATCAGATGAAGATACATGGCATGAATGAATGTTGTCGCTGCTACTCGGCATCTATAGAGAACACATGCGAAACTCAGGAAAGGAGGATAAGCATAAAACTAAAAACTTGGTATCAAGCTTTCTAAACATGCCATGCAATAATTTAGAAAATGTACGGCTAATTTGTTAAGTTTGTGTGACTCGGGCGCCCGTGATCTGTAAATAGGCAGTAACTTATTGGAACAAATACAGCTTATATGTAGTAAGGAAGGTAGATAATGAACATATATACGCTCTCCATTATTTATAGCCAATTTGGGAACATACGGAACGAAATTGGAAGAGGGATTGCGAGGAAATATGCCTCACCGATGGAGAGCAGTAACTAACAGGCTTCTTAATGCAAACCCGGCGGGACCATAGGAGAGGCGAGGGTTACTGCATCGGTATGCTCGAGGGTGGCTGGTGAGCAAATGAAGACGGTGAGGTGTGGGACGCCATGTGTTGGGAACGACAGTGGAGGTAGGCTTGACGCCGAAGAGCGGGCACACGGCCGAGGTGAGCACGGCGGCGCCGGAGAGGGTTCTGCTGTGGATCTGGGGGAGAGGGAGCTGGTGAAGGAGATTGGGTGGACTAGTTGAGTGAAACATGGGCGGACGGTGGGGGGTGTTGGCGGCCTAGGTGAAAAATATCCCCTATCGCCGCGCGCGCAGGAAGGCCTATGCAAACTGTTGCCTCTAAGCACTCATGTGCACAAACAGAATAATTTCGTTTAAAATGAAGATGTACTAATTTTGAAATGAAGACGTGAGTTCATCGTTTCGCCTCTAAATTTTCCGCACGTAAACCAATCATAATTTTACCACGGGTTTGATTTGCTGGCGCATTTCAGGTCTCGTGTGCTATATGTAAGACATTTTTTGGCATTTACCATGCATGTTGGCATATAAATCAATTCCTAGCCGGACTGAATTTCCTGTCAAAAGGGATGAGGATTGTCGTTCGATCTGGGAGCATCCAACGGTGCATACGTACGATCCGTGGGGTTTGGGCTCTGGCCAATCAGAACACACGACTCAGATCGCGCGTGCAGCGAGGGGGGGCATCGACCACGGTTTAGTTGGCACACGGCTTTTGTGTGTGAACCTGTGCTATTTGAAAACATTTTTGGGAGGGGCTATTTGAAAACATGTACATGTGTTGTCGAAAGGGATGAGGATCGTCGTTCGATCAAGGAGAATCCAACGGTGCAGACGTACGATCCATGGGGTTTGGGTTCTGGCCAATCAGAACTGTAGGATCGAAAGTATGTTTAGAGGGGGGGGTGATTAGACTACTTGACCAAATAAAAACTTAACCTTTTCCCAATTTTAGTTCTTGGCAGATTTTAGCTATTGTAGGACAAGTCCAGCAATCATCACACAATTCAAGCAAGTATGCAAAGAGTATATTGGCAACGGAAAGTAAAGCATGCAACTTGCAAGAATGTAAAGGGAAGGGTTTGGAGAATTCAAACGCAATTGGAGACACGGATGTTTTTCCCGTGGTTCGGATAGGTGGTGCTATCCTACATCCACGTTGATGGAGACTTCAACCCACAAAGGGTAATGGTTGCGCGAGTCCACGGAGGGCTCCACCCACGAAGGGTAACGGTTGCGCGATTCCACGAAGGGCTCCACCCACGAAGGGTCCACGAAGAAGCAACCACCCACAAAGGTTCCACGAAGAAGCAACCTTGTCTATCCCACCATGGCCATCGCCCACAAAGGACTTGCCTCACTAGCGGTAGATCTTCACGAAGTAGGCGATCTCCTTGCCCTTACAAACTCCTTGGTTCAACTCCACAATCTTGTCGGAGGCTCCCAAGTGATACCTAGCCAATCTAGGAGACACCACTCTCCAAGAAGTAACAAATGGTGTGTAGGTAATGAACTCCTTGCTCTTGTGCTTCAAATGATAGTCTCCCCAACACTCAACTCTCTCTCATAGGATTTGGATCTGGTGGAAAGAAGGTTTGAGTGGAAAGCAACTTGGGAAGGCTAGAGATCAAGATCCATATGGTAGGAATGGAATATCTTGGTCTCAACACATGAGTAGGTGGTTCTCTCTCAGAACATATGAGTTGGAATTGTGTATGTGTTCTGATGGCTCTCTCCACGAATGAAGAGGAGGTGGAGGGGTATATATAGCCTCCACACAAAATCCAACCGTTACACACAGTTTTCCAATCTCGGTGGGACCGACTCAACAAAATCGGTCGGACCGAAAAGGTAAACCTAGTGACCGTTAGAGATTTTCGGTGGGACTGACATGCAACTCGGTAGGACCGATATGGTTAGGGTTTTGGCATAATGTAATCTCGGTGAGACCGATTACACAAACTCGGTGAGACCGAATTTGGTAATTAGCTAACCAGAGAGTTGGTCAGGCAAACTCGGTGGGACCGATTTGCTCTTTCGGTGAGACCGAAAAGTTATAAAAAGGAAACACTGAATTTACATTGCAATCTCGGTGGGACCGATTCGCTCTTTCGGTGAGACCGAAAGTTACGAAAGGGAAACCGATTCACATGATCATCAATGTCTCACGAGCAATGACATAGTATCTCAAGCACTCAAGAGCAAACAAAGTTCGAAAAACCACCAAATAAAGCAAGAGAGAGAAAAGCAACACACTATTTCTCTCGAAGCCTGTGATCTATACATTTTTCTCCCCCTTTGGCAACAAGTTACCAAAAAGTTCCTGGAAAATGCATAGTGCTAGATCGACACTCAGGCTTGATCTTCAGGTGGTGGTGGAGTCCGGATCACTCCAAGGACGAAGGCTTCCGTAGATGCTGAAGTAGACGCTGGAGTTGGAGCTGAAGTAGAGGCTGGAGCAGGTTGGGCTGGTGCTATGGCTGGAGCTGAGGCAGTTGCTCTTGTGTCAAGAACTGGCACTGCAGACGACCTCGGACCTCGTGGCACTCTGGCAAAGGCATCAGTTGTAGTCCTGCCTCTCCTCTCCTGCATGTCATCTTGGAGCTGCTCCACTGCAGTCTGAATCTCTGTCACCTTGACATCCAAGTCATAGAACTTTTGTTCCATGATTCTCTCTAGGCTTGCCTGGTTCTGAGTTAGGGTGGCTAGTCCTTTCTCAATCCGCAGGGTGGATGCAATCAGGTAACCAAGCTGCTCTTGTTTGGTTTTCAGGAAATATTCAGATGCCTCCTCTTGAGTTGGCATCTTGGCAGCTTTCTCCTTCCTTGCCTTCTCCTTCTTTGCTTGTGCTTGTGCAGACGATGGTTCATTTTCAGTCATCACAACTTGGTTGTCCTCAAAATCTGGACGGATGGGCAGGTGTTCCTTGTCCAATAAGTATATGCCCGTGCCCATCTTAGAGTTGATGAGCTCCTGAATCTGGGGGGCATAACCACAGCTCCTCTTCTGATCTGCTGCAGTCCTCTTGATAGTCTCTACTATGAGGCTCATGACCTTGAATTCCTGAGGTACATCAAATACATGAAGCAAATTGATTGCATGGCGTCTGATCATCTTGTGATCTCCAGACTTGGGCAAGAGAGTGTGCCTCAATATCCAATTGATAGTTGGCAGCCCTGACAGAAGATAATGCACTGAGCCAAATTTGAATGTTTCAGGAGCTTCATTTGGAATTTCCTTGTACATATTGGACATTGAGTTATGATCCATCTTCTTCTTGGCATAAATGTCCAAGTCATCTGCTTGCTCTTCTGGGGCATTAATTAGCTGAGCCCATTCAGCAACTGTAGATTGGTACCTCGTACCTTCAGACATCCATGTTATCCTACCATCTGGATAAAAATGTGTTGTGGAGTAGAACTGCATGATAAGCTCCTCATTCCACTTTGTGAGCTTCTTCCCAACAAAGTCTGCTACTGCACAAGCATTGAAGCTGTCATACACTCCAGGGTAGTGTTCTTCATTGTGCTTGATGTACTCCCAATCAACCCATCTCATGTCACAAACTATGGGCTTCTTATCAAGTAGCACTGTCTCATAGAAATCTTGCTGTTCCTTGGTGTGGAACCTGTAATCCACAGCAGTCCTCCTCCTTGAAGCATACAGATCTGCTTCTCTCCACTTCCTCAGCCCTGAGTCTCTCCTGAGCTTCATATCCTCAGCCACAGGATGAGCATCGTTGTGGTCCGGGATCTTGGGCTTGAGTTTCCTGAGTACTTGCTCTTCATCATCTTATTCTGCAGCTTCAGGCACTGGGGCCTTGTTCTTCTCAGTAGCTGGGATGCTCCTTGTATTTCTCTTTGGTGCAGACTTGGGCTTGGAGGCAGCTTTGGGTGCTTCTTTGGGCTTGGATGTGGCAGCCCCTGATCTTATAGCATCACCCATAAGCTTAGGTGCCTTAGGTGCTGGTGCAGCAACCTCTTATTCTTCCTCTTCTTCCATGATGGAAGCCTTGCCAAGCACTCTGGCTACGGTTTTCTTCACCCTTTCCTTCCTTTTCTTTCCTTCAGCAGCAACTGGCTTAGGAATCTGAGTTGAGGCTCTGGCCTTTGGCATAGGCTACCTACCTGCTGGCCTTTTGATCTTTAACCCTGGCTTTGTGCCCTGTGCTGGCTCAACTCTCTTTGATGTGGCTTCCTCTTCCTCTGCCACATAATCTTCATCCTCAGAATCTGAAGTTCTCTTCTTCCTCTGTCTGGTGGCAGCTTTTGGCAAATTGCTAGGAGTGCTCCTGCTGCCTTCATCAGAAGAACTGGAGGGACTAGTGCCCTCACTCATGTGCACTTGCTGTTTTGACACATTCTGGCTATCACTCTGATCTGACATGATGAACAAGCTGTCTGCTGACCCTGTGAATAGTTTGTAGATGAGGTAGAATAGATGAGCATCACAAAATGCAGAGATTTTTGCAAAAGAATGATCCAAAAACTTAGTTTTAGTTTCCCACTGAAATCATCTCGGATCTACCGATTTTTAAACTCGGTGATACCGAAGCAGTTTTGGCACCTAAACTAGTGAACTCGGTCAGACCGAGTCACAGTTTGGTGGCACCGAGACTGCTAGGGTTTCACAGAGTTCCAAAATCGGTCACACCGATAAGTAATTCTCGGTCAGACTGAGTCTCACTTGTGCAATGGCATAAGCCAAATCGGTGGGACCGAGTTTTTCAACTCGGTGGGTCCGAGATGGTTTCGGCGGAAACCTAACCCTAAAATTTTCAAATCAAACCTAATCTACGAGCGCATTGGCTGGATAGGAGTGTTTCAATCGTGGCAAGAATCATGATGATCACAATGTGCTAAGAATCGGATTGGAGAATAGCACAAAGATCGAGTCCATACCCTAGTTCGGCGGAGACTCGCTACGGCGGCAACGGCGGGGTAGAATTCCGTTGACGGCGATGGAGACCAGCGACTGGAGGCAGCTGGCGGCGAGGAGACGATCCGGAGACCACGTTGGCAGAGCAGGCTATCGCGCGGGCGAAGGGGTTCGGAGAAATTTCCAAATTTTTGCCCGTGACTATATATAGCCCGACCCTGTCGGTGTGACCGAGTGGAACGACTCGGTGGCACCGAGATGCAAAACTGTATACAGTTGTTGCAACTCGGTGTGACCGAAAGGTTCAAATCGGTTGTACCGAGATCGAAAACCTAGATCAACTTAATGATCTCGGTAGGACCGAAAGTGGGGTATCGGTCAGACCGAGAATCATAAAGAGGTTTTGGAAGTTGTAGCGACCCGACCCGAATGGATCAAGTGCTCTGTGCTCAGGTGTCATCCCTGGATCAGTAATGCTAACACCACACAGTACATCGAAGGATTTATAGCAGAGTGGCAATCACACACTTATTACATCGTTGTCTCAAAGAGAACTTATTACAATAAAAATGGCTTAAGGCCATCTAATAACGATAACAGCGGAAGACTCGGAAGATAAATGGGTCCATCAACTCCAACGGCATCACTGAGTATAGAACCACGACCTAAAAGCACCTTACTCGTCGTCTGAAAAGTCTGCAACATGAAAGTTGCAGCCCAAAAACGGGTCAGCACATGGAATATGCTGGCAATGTAACACATAGAGAGTAATGGAATGAAACAGCTATACTATATGCATATATGGCTGGTGGAAAGCTCTATGGTTACAGTTTTGCGTAAAGCCAATTTTTCCCTACTGCAAAGGAATAAATTTATTTAACTATCATGGTGGTTGTTAAACATCGAGAATGGTTGACAGCATTCCGATCCCAATTAAGTAATTTAAAACCCAACAACATTAATTAGAAGTAACATGATGAGATTCACATGATATTCAAGTACTAGATACTCAAGTTGTCCATAACCGGGGACTCCGGATCTCTCCAACTGTTGTTGGTGATTCCCATTCGGTTACGGTCTCAACCTTTGTGGGGTCAACTGCTAGACCTTCTCCGGATATAACATGTCCGAGGAATCCAACTTCCTTTAACCAAAACTCACATTTGCTGAATTTGGCGTATAACTGATGTTCCCTTAGTTTCTCCAAAACCAAACGCAAATGTTCCTTATGCTCCTCTTCATTCTTTGAATAAACCAGGATGTCATCAATGAACACTACGACGAACTTATCCAAAAACTCCATAAACACTTTGTTCATCAGGTTCATAAAATAGGCAGGTGCGTTAGTCAATCCAAATGACATAACGGTATACTCATACAGTCCATATCTTGTGGTGAATGCTGTCTTAGGTATGTCCTGCTCTCGAATCTTCAACTGATGGTACCCTGATCGCAAATCGATCTTGGAAAATACTTTAGCTCCTTGCAAACGATCAAACAGATCATTAATCGTTGGCAGTGGATACTTATTCTTGATGGTTACTTCATTCAATCCTCGATAATCTACAACCATCCTTAATGATCCATCCTTCTTTTCCACTAGGAGTACGGGTGATCCCCAAGGCGAAGAACTTGGGCGAATGTAACCTTTATCCAATAACTCCTTAATCTGATTCTTAATTTCCACCAAATCCTTTGCTGGCATCCGGTACGGTTGCTTCGATATTGGGCCTGTACCTGGCAATAACTCAATCAAAAACTCAATGTCTCTATCCGGTGGAATGCCTGGTAATTCCTCAGGAAATACATCAGGAAAATCCTTTACCACTGGTACTTCTTCTTGCACAACTCCTGTTAAAGAATTTACTTGTGTCCTGTTTGGCACATGCCGGGATACATACTTGATCCTTCTTCCTTCGGGTGTGGTAAGCAAAATTGACTTACTAGCACATTCAATGTTCCCTTCATACTTCGATAACCAATCCATGCCTAATATCACATCCAATCCTTGAGATTCCAATACTATTAGGTCTAAGGGGAACACATAGTTACCAATCCTTAATGGTAACCGATCACACCATCGTCTGGCCATAAACTCCGCTCCTGGTGAGCTTACTAACATGGGTGTTTTAAGAATCCTAGTGGGCAGGCTATACTTTTCTACAAATCCCCTTGATATGTATGAATGCGATGCACCAATATCGAAAAGAACGAGTGCGGTAAATGACTTAACCAAAAACTTACCGATTACTGCATCGGGCTGATCTTCAACCTCCTCCACATTAACGTGGTTCACCTGTCCTCTATTAAAAGGGTTCGGCTTCTTCCCAGAGCTTCCATTGCCATTTCCATTCTGGCCTTCGGGACATTCATTGGCATAATGTCCGGTCTTGGAACACTTGAAACAGGTGACTTGACTCAGATCTCTCTTGGTTGGGGTCGATGGGGTGGTACGGTTCTGGCCGTTGCTTCCTCCATTCCCATTACCATTCTTGTGGCCATTATGGTTGTGCGAGCTACCTCCTCCATGGGTATGCTGAAACTGAAATCCCGGTTTAGGGGCAAAACGGGGCTTCTGCTGGGCTCCAGAGTTATACTTCCCCTGTCCATACATCCTCTTACGGTTCTCAATCTGCTGTTGCTTTCCTTCAATCATGATGGCACGATCTACCAACTCCTGGTAGTTGTTGAAACTCGCTACCATCAACTTCATGCTTAGTTCATCATTCAGTCCTTCCAGAAACTTCTCCTGCTTAGCTGCATCCGTAGCAACGTCATCTGGGGCATAACGTGCTAACTTGCTGAAATCGTCAACGTATTGGCCAACTATCCTTCCTCCTTGGCGTAAGTTGCGAAACTCACGCTTCTTCAGGGCCATAGCTCCTGCTGAAACATGGGCAGTGCGGAAAGCTTGCTGAAACTGATCCCATGTGACAGTGTCAACTGGGTAAGTGGCTGTAAAATTCTCCCACCATGCTGCCGCGGGTCCGTCAAGCTGATGTGCGGCAAACTTCACTTTCTCTCCATCCGTGCATCCTACAGTGGTCAACTCCCTTCCTATCTTGCGGAGCCAATCGTCCGCTACTATTGGCTCGGTGCTACTGCAAAACACCGGCGGATTCAGCCTAAGGAAACGGGCTAAGTGGTCAACAGGTGGTGGTGGTGGTGGGTTGTTGTTGTTATTCTGCTGGTTCTGGACTAACATCTGCATCAATTGATTCTGCTGCTGGATCAACTGAGTGAGCTCCGGTGGGAATCCATTTTCACGTCTCGGAGGCATCTGAGGGTTTAGAAAAGACGAGAATTGAGAATAGAGTGAGGTCTAAAGAGAAAACACTACCCTTATGCACATGAGAAAATTCACACAAAGTCACTTCATTCAATCAAACAAGGGCTTACAATTGGTCTAAAACTATCGCAAAAGTGCTCGACTATAATGTTTACAGGGGGGAATGCTACTACTATCTGGTGGTCATCTAGAAATTTGAACCGGTGGAAGACTCCATGATATCTGCTCCAGCTTCGTCTTCAAAATCGGGTTCACTTGGATCCGAATCGGTGTCGTCGATGATGATGTAGTTGTCCGGACATGCGACGTACTCATCTTCCTCTTTGGATGCTAACTTCCTCTTGAGTTCTTCAATCTCCTGCTTAAGATCGCCATTGTGTCTCGCTAGAGCTACGATCTCGTCCATGTAGTCCTTGCGTGTAGACTTCAGTTCTCCTTCTAGCTCGATGATCCTTGCCTTTGCATTCTTCAACTCTATCATATCATTGCACATCTGGTTCTCGTGGCGTCGAATGTGCTGGTTTAACTCCTGAATGAAAGATGCAATGGATCTATCCTTCTTGGTGCTGACTAACTCCCATTGTTCATCTCGGCGTCCGCAAATCTGGTAGATAGTGTCCTTGAGGTCTTCTTGATAAACTTCTCCAATGCGTCCTATGGTGATATGAGCTGCCATGCTCCTTCCCAGACTCCAGGTTGGTGCATTGAAAACACTATCTATAGGCTTCGTGATTGGCGCGAATGTCCTTCCCGGAATGTGAGCTTGAATCTTCCAGCGCTCCTCTTCAGGCAGAGTGGCGTTGAAGGTTCCCGTGAAGCTTGGTAATCCAATGTTCAGGTACTTGGTGACTTCCTTCAGGTGAAACCCAAATGGTGTGCCTTCATCCGGTTGAGCGTACTTAATCTTCGCGTTCGTCATCCTAAAAGAGTAGAAAAGATGAGGAGTTAGAAAATGAGAAGAGAATGGTGATCTATGGCTTTAACTTAGTGGTTGTGTCCTACAGTCAGCGTGTGCTCTGATACCATCTCTGTAGCGACCCGACCCGAATGGATCAAGTCTCTGTGCTTAAGTGTCATCCCTGGATCGGTATGCTGACACACACAGTACTCGAAGGATTTATAACAGAGGTAAATCACATGTATAAAGTAACGTAAATACTATTACCTCAATCCAAATAGCGGAAGCAACAAGGTTGTGGATTCCCATCAACACCAACGGCAAAGTTGAGTGTAGAAATCGTAACCCGAACGCATCACTTACTCGTCGTAAGAAACCTGCAACATGAGACGTTGCAGCCCGAAACGGGTCAGTACATTTGAATGTACTGGCAAATTCACACCATAGAGAAAATGATGAACAATGGCTATCACTATATGCATATATGGCTGGTGGAAAAGCTCTATGGTTATCAAGTGCTCTGTGCTCAGGTGTCATCCCTGGATCAGTAATGCTGACACCACACAATACATCGAAGGATTTATAGCAGAGTGGCAATCACACACTTATTACATCGTTGTCTCAAAGAGAACTTATTACAATAAAAATGGCTTAAGGCCATCTAATAACGATAACAGCGGAAGACTCGGAAGATAAATGGGTCCATCAACTCCAACGGCATCACTGAGTATAGAACCACGACCTAAAAGCACCTTACTCGTCGTCTGAAAAGTCTGCAACA